>NC_034590.1:129905954-129907891 GCF_900095145.1 Mus pahari | reverse complement strand
AAGAAGAAGAAGAAGAAGAAGAAGAAGAAGAAGAAGAAGAAGAAGAAGAAGAAGAAGAAGAAGCAAAGAAAAGAAGAAAGAAAGAAAGAAAGAAAGAAAGAAAGAAAGAAAGAAAGAAAGAAAGAAAGAAAGAAAGAAAGAATCCAGCGCTGGTCCAGCACCAGTGCTGGGTCACCTTGAGCGGGAAGTCAGCGGACACCCCCATGTTCCCTAGAGGACTCTCCACGAGATCTTAGGATCACTGGTGAGCAGAACATAACATCAGTTCCAATCCAACTGCACAGGACCTGAGACAGCAGTAGGGAAACAGAAAACTGGCCTGACCAGGGGCACAAGTCCCTTCTGGTCAGCACCAACACCAGGTCAACTTGGGCGCAGAATCAGCTGACACCCCCACAGTCCCCAGAGGACTATCCACGTGATCTTAGAATCAGTAGAACACAACATCTCTTCCAAACCAATTGTGACAGGCCTGTGACAGCAGGAACAAGGACACCAGAGCCCTACCTGACCAGGGGCTTAGGTTTCTTTTGATCAGTACTGGTTTACCTTGGTTTCGAACAGACCACACAGCTCCATGGACCTCAAAAGAGACACCACTTCCAGGCATTGTCACATGCCCAGGATCTTAGGTTAACACGATCCCAGGATAACAGTAGCTGGATCACACCAGTATTTCAGGGTCTCAGAGGAAGCTTGACTGCCAAGAACTCTGACACACCCAGAATCTCAGGTTTACAGGAGCCCACAGTAAAAGGATCACAGAGAAATCTGGACTCTGAGGAGTCATGAATCAACTGGGATTATAGGAAGGACAGGCTCCAATCAGATATATTGAGTGCAGCAAGTACTTGAAATCATGCTCTTCTCAAACCATTACACAAAATAGAAACAGAAGGTACTCTACCCAATTCATTCTATGAAGCCACAATTACTCTGGTACCTAAGCCATATAAAGACCCAACAAAGAAAGAGAACTTCAAACCAATTTCCCTTATGAATATCGATGCAAAAATACTCAATAAAATCCTCACAAACAGAATCCAAGAACACATCAAAATGATCATCCATCATGATCAAGTAGGCTTCATCCCAGGGATGCAGGGATGGTTTAATACACCAAAATCCATCAATATAATCCACTATATAAACAAACTCAAAGACAAAAACCACATGATCATTTCGTTAGATGAGAAAGCATTTGACAAAATCCAACACCCATTCATGATAAAAGTCATGAAAAAATCAGGAATTCAAGGCCCATACCTAAACATAATAAAAGCAATATACAGCAAACCAGTAGCCAACACCAAAGTAAATTGAAAGAAGCTGGAATCAATCCCACTAAAATCAGGGACTAGACAAAACTGCCCACTTTCTCATTACCTATTTAATACAGTACTTGAAGACCTAGCCAGAGCAATTCGACAACAAAAGGAGATCAAGGGGATACAAATTGGAAAGAAGACAAAATATCATTATTTGCAGAAGATATGATAGTATATATAAGTGATCCTAAAAATTCCACCAGAGAACTCCTAAACCTGATAAACAGCTTCACCTCAGTACCTGGATATAAAATTAACTCAAACAAATCAATGGCCTTTCTCTACACAAAGGATAAACAGGCTGAGAAAGAAATCAGGGAAATAACACCCTTCACAATAGTCACAAATAATATAAAATATCTTGGTGTGACTCTAACTAAGGAAATGAAAAATCTGTATGATAAGAACTTCAAGTCTCTGAAGAAAGAAATCAAAGAAGATCTCAAAAGATGGAAAGATCTCCTATGCTCATGGATTGGCAGGATCAATATAGTAAAAATGGCTNTCTTGCCGAAAGCAATCTACAGATTCAATGCAATCCCCATCAAAATTCCAACTCAATTCTTCAATGAATTAGAAAGGGCAATTTGCAAATTCATCTGGAATAAC
>NC_034590.1:129883043-129905943 GCF_900095145.1 Mus pahari | reverse complement strand
CATAGGGGACTTTCGGGATAGCATTTGAAATGTAAATAAAGAAAATACCTAATAAATAGTTGGAATAAAAGGGAAAGTATCCAGCATTAGAAGACGAGGAAGAGCATCATGAAGCACTGCTATTGATACAGGACATCATTGTTGCAAACATAAATACTTAGCAGCTACACAGTTACCTACACAAGACTGGGTCTTCTGACTATCCACAAATACTGGAAGTACCCATCAGACTCCATCCCTTTCTGAGGAGCTAAGAAGTAATAATGGTTGCTGGAGGGAGTGGTGTCATTTTATCTTCTGGCATCACCACTGAGAGATTAGGCGGAATGAAAAGTGGACTCAGAGGGCCCATAAGGGCGTATAAATCACAGGAGATTGGTTAATTAAAATACATTTGAGTGAAACTGTCCGTAATAAAACAAATCACCCTTAATTCTGCCACATCAACAAAATTTCTTTTGCCACACAACTTAACATTCACAAATTATAGGTATTAGGACCTGGCTATTTCCAGAAGCGATTATTTACTCTGTTGCAAATAAATAGTGCCCCAGAAATGTCATATATTTTATTGACATTGGACAAAATGTCTAACTTCCCACTTGATACAATATTTGGTCAGTTTTCATCTAGGCAATTGGAAGAACGGTGATTTGAAAATTTTGGAACTTGTGGCACAGACAGTTTTGGAGAAAATGATGTTTATCCAGAAATAACTTGATATCGTGTTAGATTTTCTACATAGTTCCATTTTCACCAGCAAGGAAAGGCAGAAAGATTGCTCCTCTTCCGGTGAAATGCATCCAAACATCCTCATTTGTGGGTGGAATATTTCTGGCTACTAAAAGGCCCAAGTTACTCTAATAATTTAAATAGTTTTGAAAGTTAAAAACGCCATACCTATTTGAGTTTTCAGGTATATGTAAGAGAAAGCAAAACAAAATGAAACAGAAAAACCAGCACTAACTCAAGGCAAATGTGGGAGGGAAAGCAGAAAAGAAGGCTGAGAATAATGTGTAAGAGGGAGGATAGATGCTGCCATGAAATAAATAAGCAGCAGGTACATTTCATATGAAATTGAAAGGAGTCATTTGTAAATTGTCTTATAAGTCTGGGCCTCCCCTTTTATAGACAAAGAAACTCAGGCCTAGAAAGTTATCTAAAAATTCACAAAACTGGAAACTTCTCAGGAATGTTGGAACCCGCAGAGACACTGATGATAGCAGAAGGTTGGTGTGAAGGTATGCACCTGTAGTTCCAGCTACTCAGGAGCTGGAGGCACCGCCTAGGCTATGTTTAGCAAAGCCCTATCTCTAAAAATGGAAAGAAGGGAAGGGGAAAAGAAGTTGAGAAAATCGATGATAGTAGAGCCCAGAACAGCGAAAGTGAGGAGCAGACGGTGTGTGATACACGTACTGGCTGTTTTCGCCACAGCTTGCTCCCCCTTGCCCAGTGCCTAAAGTAAGTGCCCTGCAAATCTATTGTAGAGTCACACTGGTCTCTGGGTGCACCCTGACTCTGTAAGAGAGTGATAGGGACAGGCTACAGATATGTTAAGAGAAGTAGAAGAGACATCTGGCCAAGGCCACAAAAATATTGCCATCACCTAAGCCTTTAAAACCAAGACCAGAGAAGTCAGGCTCTGGTGTACTCCAGTCACAAGGTAAGTTGTTAGCCGAGGCATGTGGTTTACTACCAAATGGAGATTCCCCAAAAGCAAACCCATAGACCTGTGGGAGACTATGAAAGTTATGGTTAAACATTTTGAAAAGTAATGGCATGCTTCTAACTAAAAGGTAATTAGGTTTGTGAGTGATAAATCATACCGATAGAGGTTGGGTATCACTTCTTTGAAATGCCTGGGACTAGAAGTGGGTGAGTAGCCCTAAATTTTTTTTCTGAGATAGTGCAGTGTGACACAAATTTAAAATTACTTTGTTGTCACCTAACAGTATTCTCACTGTATCTCTTTTCTGTCAGGACAAATATCTTTGAGTGTTGATGAAGCTCTCCGCTATGGTAGGCTATAACTCTGAGCCTATAACATTTTGGAAAGGAACTATTTTTGTGTTTTGCAATGAGTGTAACACTATTACATGTATATATTTATGTATTTATAGTAGTAATTTATCTTATTGCTGCAATAAAATATCTGACAAAAGTAACTTGAGGAAGGGAGAGTATCTATGGGCTCATTTTGACAGTACAGTCAAATATAGTAGGGAAGTTGTGGAGGCACGATCTTGCGATCATGTGGCATCTACAGTCCAGAAGCAGAGCATGATGGACGTTCATATTCTGCTAGATTTCTGCTTGTTATTCAGTCTCAGATGCCAGTCATTGGAATGGTATGACCCATATTTAGGATGAGTCTTTCTACCTTAACTAACCTAATCTAGATAATCTCTCGTAGGCATGCCCAGATGCTTGTGGTGAATCTAGATTCAAATTCACAGTCGATATATAAATTTCTTCATCAGGAACTGTCATATTCAATGAGTTGTCAAAAGCAAAGCAGAAGGCTCCCAAGACAGTTCAATGAGTAGAGATGCCTATTTCCAAGCCTGACAACCTATCAATCCCCAGGACCCTCATGGTAAAAGAAGAGATCTGAGTCTTGTTGCTATCTCTTACCTCCCCTTGTGTGATGTGGCATGTACATGTACACACACACACACACACACACACACACACACACACAAAATGGGTGGATGGATGGATGGATGGATGGATGGATGGATGGATGGATGGAAGAATAAAGGAATAAATACTGTTTTGGGCTTTTTTGTTTGTTTGTTTGTTTGTTTGTTTTTTAATCATGACAAAGTTAAGGGCTTCCCAAGTCAGAATCATCAAGGAGAATGATCTCCTAAATTCACCAAGGAAGGACATGGTCTGTATTGACATGCATGGAATCAAGTACAGTACATCAAGCTAGGCACAGTGGTTCACATTTATAATTCCAGCAGCAAGAGGCATATGCCACATCCTTGTCGCAAATTTCAGGCTAGCCTAGTCTGTACAGTGTGCTGCAGGTAAGTCAGGGTTATGTAGTGTAATCTGTGTTTGTATCAGGCACTTCCTATTGTAAAGATTCAATGCACAAACCTAAGATGACCTTGTCCATGTCTGCCTTCTACTACATCCTGCCTCTCAAAGTGTCCAATAACAGGTACAAATGCAGAACAGTTCAGTAATAGCATCACAATGGTGGCAAGGCTCTGACAGGCTGTGGAAGTCCTCTGACCCAGTAGCCACTAACATGACACAACGGAGGTGAAGCACCAGCAGGCTTTGGAAGTGACTTCCTCATGACAGGGATAGAACAATTCACTCTGCTCTCGTAACTGCTACGTAAGAGAAACTATCGTGACCCAATTGTTAGCCACAAAAATTTACCTTTAAAAATCCCCACCACAAATTTAGACTGGACATTGTTCAGATCAAAACAATCTAATGGAAAGGAGAAAGAACAGTATGAGAGTGTCAGAAGTCTAGAGGAGGTGAGGATGGGTTTTATGAAACTCAGTTAAGTTTCATGAATTTGGACAGAATCACAACACCTCCATTACCTTCCTTGCTGAATTTAAGAAGAATGGACAAAATAAAATCAATAAAGTTCACTGTGAATTCTGAAGCATTCTGCAAATACTCACCCACTGGTTGTACAATATACAATACCAGCGGGTCATTACTGAAAACATAGTACAAGTAACATTCTACAGGTTGAGCAACTATATTCAGGAGAGAGAGAGAGAGAGAGAGAGAGAGAGAGAGAGAGAGAGAGAGAGAGAGAGTGTGTGTGTGTGTGTGTGTGTTTAAGACTGGATGAAAAAAGAAACCATGACTTTGAAAAAGAGCAAAGAGACATTATTTGAAAGATTTGAGAAAAGGAAAGGGAGAAATTTTGTAATTATATGATAATATCAAAAATAAAAATTATTTTTTAAAATGTTTCTCTTCTCACATATGCACTTACAACTTTTCAAAGCCTGTTACTCCTTATAAATCTTATCTTTTGAAATGCATTTTAGAACAATTGTTATAATAGTATAAAACCAAAATCTTTTCGAAGACGTTTTCTTAAATCCCAAACCATCTGCTGATTTTTATAGCTCTTACAGGAAATATCATGAGAGAATAGGTTGCCCTGGGAAGAAGTATAGACTCCTTTGGAGCCTGGAGTCCTGAGTTCAAAACTTAGTGTTAGCTGGTTAGGCAGATTAGGCAGATTGACATGAAACCAGAACCTATGGTGGAGTGGTACCATAAAAATTACTTTAGGGGTCTTGAGAGAGATATCAGCCATTAAAAGCAATTGCTGCTCTTCCAAGACTTGAGTTCAGTTCCCAGCACTCAAATTAGGTGACTCAAATCTACCTGTCACTCCAGCTCCAGGGCATCTCAGTCACACTTGACATACATACATGCATACATACATACATACATGCATGCAAACATACATAGGGACTCCAAGGGCATTCATACACACATGGCATACATGTTTAGCATAAATTAAAACAAACCTTTAAAATAAGATTAACTGAGATAAGTGTGAAATGCAGTCAAGAACTATAAAATGTTTTCTTTCCTGCTCAAGAGTTTAAACACACACACACACACACACACACACACACCCCTTAGGAAGCCTCTTAAACATGGAAACAAAGCATGTGTCCAGGCAGTGACTCCATAGCACAAGTGCATCATTCCTTGGTGGCATGCCTGTATTCAGGAATGGAGAGGACTGGGAGCTCCTACTGAAGCACTGCATCTAAGGCCTCTAAAATGCCCTTTCAACCTTCCAGCGAAGTACTCCATCCTCCTGAGTTAATTACACACTACTGTGACTCACCTCTAAAATACAACGAGGAAACACCAGCTTAGTTCTTATAGAAGAGCAAGGCTATACATCTCCAGTGTGGGAACTGAGAAAGATATAGAGGTAATGGAATTATTATTCTTATTTCATAAGAAGGGATGGGTATTTTGACCTCTTCAGACACTAAATGCATTAGTGAAAGTCGGAAAATGAGGACTGAAGATTTGAGCTGGTACCAAAGGCTGGAGACTTGCATCCTCTCCTGAATATCTTAATATCTTGCAGAGCATCTGACTGGGCTAGAAGCTTCGAGAACAATCAGAAAATGGGCTCAGGAGACCTGCATTCTGGGCAATGACATGTCATGTGACCTTGAGCCACAATTTTCTCATCCAGCTACAATAGTCAGGATCCAGTTTGTAGATTCTAAGATATTAAGTTCCTCCTTTTCATGATCCACTATTTTTTTAGTTATGCTTTTCTTATGCCTTTCCTTGATCATATTTTAAGCACTCTTATACTATTCTTCAAGCTCTTACTTCAAAAGGGTTTATAGATCAGAAGACTCTGGAAACATCTATAAACTCTTTAGCTTCAATCTCATCACCCTTGAACAACACTTAACACTTCATGGTGGTATTGTGTAAGCTTACATGCAGTGCCTAGCTATTAGTAAACAAATATTATTATTTTTCTCTTGGCGTTATTTCTCCAAAATATCCTTTCAACTCTTATAGTCTTGACTCAAATGACTAGGAATACACTTTTAGAATATCTATTATGTGTTACTTATGTTGTATGTATGTGCACATGTCTACATGCCACATGTGTGAGCAGAAGTTGTAAGAGAAGCTATGGAAGCTGGTTCTCTCGCTCCACCATGTGTGTATCAGATATCAAGTTCATGTCATCGGGCAGAGCAGCAACCTAAGCTACCTCAGCAGCCACCAAATAAATTTTCCTTTTAGTCTCCACATAAAATGAAGTATTTTAAGTATTTGTTAGGTTGTATGTGAGCAGGTGTGTCGGGTACTTGCAAGGAAAACTTGCTGGTTGGCTGAATCTATAAGCTGTTTCAATTGATGGGGTAGAACAATACACTATGAGCCCTGGTGCCTAGACTGAAGGCAGTTCTTTACTACTTCAAGGGTATTGTTGTAAAGTTGTTTTTCCATATACTATTATAGACAACTAAAATAGCAGAGTTGCTTTTTCCCCTAACATGAAGTCACTTGGCATAATCTACATGATACTTTAACTTCCAGCTATAAGAAAACTCCCCATATACCAGGTCTAGTGGTACAAGCTTATGATTCCAGCGGCTGCTCAGGCAGGGTGGAGGCTGGAGGATCGCAGGTTTCAAGGCTTGCCTAGTCTCCAGAGCAAGTTCACAGCCACTCAAAGACATTCTACAGCACAAGGGGGACAGGAAGGGGCATGAATAAGGGTGGCATGGGAAGCAGCTCAATGGTAGAAATGGTTTTGTTGGACTCGAATCCTATGGGCAATACGATGTCAGGCTGAGGGTTAAAAAATAAAGTCTGTCCACACGATTGCTACACCCTGCTTCAGATCTGAAAGACAAGCCAAGTCAGCTGACTCTAAACCATAAGATGTGGGCTCTTTCTGAGATTCAATATAGTTGTACCAGGATCCTCTTTGTCCAAAAGAAACAGTCAAACAAAGAAAGCAGCTCATACTCACACAACTCCAGACTAGCTTCGCTGGGTACAGAAAGTAGAGAGTGATGTATTGTGCTTGTGAGAATTGGAAGATGAGGTTCATGGTTTTTCTCTCATTGTTCCCAAGGCTGAAGCCCAATGAGAGAAAACTGTGTTTCAAGATTCATTCTGTCCCCAAACTATCTTCCTTCCTAAGTCCTTTTCATGGGTCAGTAGAGTCCTATGATCAATGCAGGTGGTGATTTTGTCTCCCACATATGATCTGATTACAGCAGCAACCAGACTAGGAAGCTCTGTGGATCAGAACTCATGGCCTCTTTCCTGTGACCCTCACAATTCAAAACATATAGCTCAGTGCTCAAAAATAACCTGTTCATCTTTATGTCCCAAAAGACAGTCTTTCTTAAGCAATCCATACATTCCCATCAAGAGTGTCTCAGCCATTAATCTAGACCACAAACAGCTCTAGAAGCAGGGACTGCTTTATTTGGCAGTACGTCTGCACAACCCTAGGTGGTGCTAGATACAATGAAGGAGGACAAGTAAGTTTCAGATTTTACTAGAACTTTCAGGATGCCTGTGCTGAGAGCTACTCTCCCTTCTTCCTCAGTAAAGCACGCCTCTCAGTGATCACTAGACTCCAGATTACTACAGGAATTTATCAAAAGGCTATGACCTGCAGCCAACACTCTTGGTCAGGAATGGACAAACAGCCCCACCTCTGCCTACTGCCAGTTTTTGTAAGTAAAGATTTACAGAAACACAGTATGCCTATTTGTTTACATGAGGTCGATAGCTGCTTTCCGGCTGCAATAATGGAGCTGAGTAGCTACAACCATCTGGCTTACAAAGCCAAAAATGTTTACTTTCTGGCATTTCACAGAAGAAACTTGCTGACCTCTGCTCCAGTTTAAACTGCAAGACTACAAGCGCCTCTGGCTTTGAAAAGAAAGGGGTGGGGGGAAATTCTCAAGCTCAGGAAATAATACTATTTCATGATACTTTATTATGGGGAAACATTCTTGATACATTCTATATGAACATGCAAAAGCATATGCACAACATTCTTCTCCATTTAATTCTCTCAACAGCTCGATGAAGTAAGCAGGGCAATTGGCATCTTGTTTCACAAACAGAGGAATAAAAGGAGGGAAGATGAGAGAGAAAGGGGAAAGGAAGTAAAGAAAGAAATTTGGTTTACAACTGGGACCAAATCTGTTTTTTTCCATGACACTCGGTAGTTGAACAGAAAACAAAACAAAACAAAGCTAACAAACAAACACACAACAACAACAACAACAACAACAACAACAGCAACAGCAACAACAAATGTCTGCCCTCCATCCCTCTTCCTACACCACTACAGGGCTAATTTCTCAAGGACTCCAATGGCTAGCTTTGGAGAGTCTAACTTCCTACGGTTGCCATGCTGGAGGCACTAGTACTGCTACTTAGTGTGCTTCGTTTGAACATTTTTAGTCATGATATGGCCTTGTACTTCTTTGCTCCAAAATCTATCTGCAGAACAAACAAATTCCAACAGCCCACCTTTCCCCTCAGTAGACTCATTCTCACATGGGAAGGCAAGCAATTGGGATCTTCCTTCATGCATCCCGGTGAAGGCATCCTAATCCAAGTCTCACTTCTTAATATGTATAATGTCTCTTTCTAGGTTCCTAGAGGGTGTACAAAAGGCCCATCCATCCATCCATCCATCCATCCATCCGAGTTTGTAAAAACAGTAATAGGACCGGCATATATGATGGTGTATACTGTCACACCCTCTTCAGTATAGACAATCTCATTTTTTTCCTAAAGAAAAATGGGTCCTAATGGTGCTGTACCCAGAAGGTGTTTTCTCTGCTTATCAGATAAACACAGACACACACAGACACACAGACACACAGACACACACACACACACACACACACACACACACACACACACACACATCCCAAAGTCAGCAAACAGAAGCTAGCTGATTTGAGCCTGTCTGCTATGAACCCTTTAATCAAGCAGGAACGTGAGGAGACAGTATCAGAGACAGAAAACAATTCTGAAGCAATAGGATCCAGAGGCATGGGATCTGGGTATGAAGGGGTCAGAAAAGGCCAGAGATGTGAGTCTGGGTCCTTCTGGAGCCAGGAGTCACCTGGAGAATGTCTAATACAGAGACTGCCAGCCCCCAGCAGAGATGATTTGGTTGCCAGACAAAGCCCTTACTGGCTGCTTGCATTTCTAACCCATTCCAGGCAGTGCTGATGCCACTGATCCAGTTACAGCAATAAGAGAGTCATGCTGTGGTTTGGAGTCTAGACTGTAGGAGAACTTCTGTGATGTCAATAGGCCAGGGATTGTCCCCTTCAGAGTCTGAAAACACAGATTCTGATGTGGTAACTCTGGAGGAAAAGGGCTCCACGTTTCTAATATGCTCCAGGCATTGCACACTTGGCTGATCTGGCCCCAGTTGATCAGTTGCTGGCAAGAAAACTCTTGCAAGTGGAACTGTTTGGGATTTTCTGTGCAATTAAGCATACTGCAATACATTAATTTTGCATCAAGGATTTTCTTGTTGCTTTCCTGAAGTCGGTGCCTTTTCTTGTCTTCCTCATTGCTCTTTTTCTTTTAAGTTCAAGTTTACTCTTTCACCTACTCCTGTTCAGCTGTGAACATATCATCAACTTAGGTGTTTAGTGTTACAGATAGAGATCAGAGAGTCAGTTTATTGGATTGTAGTTTGGGCTGCAATTCTAAAAGTCGTATAACAGTGGACATTTCGAAGACCCTTTGGTCTTCCAAAGGTTCTCAGCTTCCTTAGGTTCAAACTGATATACTTATCTATCTTAAATGACTTCTAAAAGTAGCCTTGAAACACCCAAAGAGCCCATTGTGTTCAATGGAATAAGAAACATAGCAAGAAGAAGTAGTAAGAGTGCTGCCACCTTGGGTGGAACATGTAGCTTTACCTGAATCACACCCAACTTTCCCAACCTGAAGTAAGATTTTCATCTCCTGTAGTCCCAACATCTACTTAATGCTCATTGCATATGACGACAGCTCAAACTGATTTGTCTTCAACCTGTATATTCAGAAATAAAGCAGAGTAAGTTTGATTTTGCCATCATTGTTCTTAAATATATTGAAATTTTATAGCTTAATTAAATGTTCTAGGGATTCCCCCCCTCTCCATTTTCATGATTCCCATGGCTTCAGAAAAAGTGAAGTACATTAATTTATAATTTATATCAACTGAATTATCGGTTAATGAGTAACTGAACCCTCCTAAGACTGCACCACCAAGAACAAAGAACAGAAATAATGGTTTTGGATTATAATTAACCTCGTTTTTGGCCATTCTCCCTTCTAACTGTGCTCTTTAGCAAGTCTCTTAACTTCCCTGTGTCATATGTTTCTAAATTTCTCTAGCTTAATTTCCCTTTGTTACTGGATAGTCAAATAATAATAATTATAATGTCATCAATCCTTTAGCAAAGTTGGTAGAGAGATTTCCCAGCAGCGACTGCAAAATAGCGTATGATTCCAGAACATTGGTTTCAGTGTCTGTCTGTCCCCTTTTATGACTCAGCAGAACTCTCAGAGCATCTGTTTGTTATCAGCAGTGGAGGTCACAACTGTCTGAGATTTGTTGTGGATTAGATTATTAGGAGCTAGACTGTGTCAGCCCAGTATTTATATGTTGAAGCTCTGATTGTAAATGTGACAGGAGACTATATCAATAGAGAGCTGCTGGAGGGGAACTGAAGATATTGTGTAGGGTGTGGTTCTGATCCAAGATGATTAGTGCCTGATGAGAGATTTACTATAAGCTCTCCATTGCCCCCTCTCTGAGGGTAGGGGCATGAAAGCACACAAGAATGTGTTTGTCTACAGTCCAGAGGGAATCCTTACTGGACATCAACAATCCCCATGCTAGGACCTAGATTTTGGACTTTCAGTCTCCGGAACTTGAAAACAAACAAACAAACAAACAAACACACACACAACAACAAAATCAAAGAAATAACTAAACAATCAAACAAAAGTTTTCTATTGTTTAAGCCACCCAGATTGTGGAATTTTGTAATGGTATTCCAAACTGACTAATACATATAACATTACTATATGCTATAAAGCCTGATTAGGGTTTAGAAAAAAATGCATTTTTCTTCACTTATATTCTCTCCTATCCAAATATATAGAATGCTCAATTTATTATAGATATGAAATTATCTTCACTGGAATAACACAAGGGGCAAAAGATACTTTCTTTCATGGAGCAACAAGTTTCTACCTGCACATTTTCTTCCATGTGTTCTCATCATTCACAATTACTCTCAAATATGAAATCATTGTACATATGGTGGTTTGACTATGCTTGGACCAGGGAGTGGCACTATTAGAATGTGTAGCCTTGGAGGAGGAACTGTGTCATTGTGGGCATGGGTTTTTAATAACCTAGTCCTAGCTGCCTGGAATCCAGTCTACTAGCAGCCTTCAGATGAAGATATAGAACTCTCAACTCCTGTACCATGCCTGCCTGGATGCTGCCATGCTCCCACCTTGATAATAATGGACTGAATCTCTGAGCCTGTAAGCCAGCCCCAATGAAATGTTGTCCTTATAAGAGTGGCTTGGACAGGGTGTTTCTTCACAGCAATGCAAACCCTAATTAGGATAGTCACATTCCATAGATTCTGGGTCTTGGTCCACTGATGTGGAGGATTTGCAATCAGGCAATCAACAGTTTAAAATGCCTTTGCCATGCTAGCACTTGAGAGACAGAGGCAGGAAAATAATATATTCAAGACCAATCTAGCCTACACAGCAAACTCCAGGCAGGCTAGCAGGGACTACATAGTGAGATTCTTTCTCAAAAAATAAAACATAGTCATTAAAACAAAACAAAACAATAAAAACAGTGCAGTGAAGAATACATTGTCCCTTAACACAGAGCCAGGGCCCTCATTCATGGAACTGGAGCAGATATTAGCTTACAAATAGGTAAGATCTTGAGTGCGTCCCAGTTCTTGATATTACTGCTCAACACTCAGCAGCACCTACCTTCAATGTGTACTTCTAAGCCAGACATGGCAATTCATACCTGCAGCTCCAGTGCCAGGAGGCTGAGAAAAGTATGGTTGCAGTAGGTTTGAGGCTTGCATAGGCAACAAAATAAGCTGCAAGCCACCCTGGATAACAGAAGGAGACCTTGTCTCCAAAGCATTAATTGAATTAATTTAAATTTAAATAAAGTTTGTTTCAAATAATTCTTCTCCTAAAGATGTCCTGATTTCCTTCTCCCTCTAACTTTAAAACAGAGATGATAATAATATAATTTTTACTCCTTTGGGTTATTTTTTAAAGTTTGATATACATCATACAAGACTTGATCAGTAGCTACTGATAATTATTATTTTTTATCTTCTGAGGAATTTATGAAAGTACTGAAGTGTCGTTAGCAAATGACAGACCACCTCAAACCTCACATCTACTACTTGGCTAGCTCTATGGCTGTAGGATAACTCCAAGCCTCTGAAGATAGTACAGCTGGTTATGGTGACACACTCCTGGAATCATAGCACATGAAAACTCATGAGGCAGGAGTTCCAAACTAGCCTCCATTACTTAGTCAAACCTTGTTGCTAAAAAGCAAACAAAAAATAGGAGTTATAATTCTTAACGTATTGTGGGAGTCCTAGAAATAAAAATGATGCACATAGAACACATAATACATAATAATATGAAGATCAGCATGAGGTAAAGTCATACATTTGTCTATTTCCTTTGTATATTACTAATGTACACTATTCTATATTTCTTCTGTCAACTGGTAGCTTCATTGGGAATAAAAGATCTGGAAAGAAGCCTGGCATAGTGGTCCATGTCTTTAATCTCCCAAATTGGTAGATCTCTGTTAGTTTGAGGCCAGCATGTTCTACGCAGTGAGGAACATGTCTGCCAGGGCTATAATAATGAGAACTTGTCTCACACTCACACTCACACTCACACACACACACACACACACACAGAGAGAGAGAGAGAGAGAGACAGAGACAGAGACAGAGACAGAGAGACAGAGACAGAGAGAGACAGAGAGAAACAGAGACAGAGAGAACAAGAAAGGACAAGGAAAAAAGAAAAGAAATGAAAGAAGGAAAGAAATAAGGAAAGAGAAGAAACGGGGAAAGAAAGAAGGAAAGAAAGAACAAGAAAGAACTTGAGTGAATTCATCTTGATGCCACTCAAGCAGAGCAAAGTAGTCAATTTTGTTAATTAAGTTATTTATTTACTTTACTTTCCAGTTGCTGTTTTCCCTCCCTCCTCTCTTCCCAGTCCCTCCCTCTCCCCTTACCTCCCTCCACTACTGTCCCAATCCACCCCTTATCTCCTTCTCCGAAGAGGGGAGGCTTTCCATGGATATCAACCAGCAGTGGCATATCAATTTGCAATAAGACTAGGTACATCTTCTACTGAGACTAGACAAGGCAGCCCAGTTAGGGCAAGGGATCCAAAGGCAGTCAGTGACAGTTCCTGCTCCGACCTTAGGAGTCCTGGATGAAGACCCAGCTGTACAACTGTTACATATGTGCAGAAGGCCTGGATCCATCCCATGCATGTTCTCTGCTTGGCAGTTCAGTCTCTGTGAGCCTCTATGGGCCCAGGTTAGTTGAATCTGTTGGTTTTCTTGTATCCTGGAGCCCTCTCGCTCCTTCAGTCCTTCCCCTTGCTCCTCCACAGGATTCCCCAAGCTCCACTTGATGTTTGGTCTCCACATCAGTTTCCATCAGTTGCTGGGTGAAGCCTGTCTGATGACAGTTATGCTTGGCTCTTGCCTGCAAGGATAGCAGAGCATCATTAATAGTGTCAGGGGTGGGCTCTGCTCATGACACAGCCTCAAGCTGGGCCAGTCATTGGTTGGCCTTCCCTCAAATTCTGCTCCATCTTTATCCCTGAACATCTTGTAGACAGGACAAATTATAGGTCTAAAGTTTTGTGGCTCTGTTGATGTCGCGATCCCTCCATTGGAAATCTTGCCTGGTTACAGATGGCTCCATATGCCCCATTGCTAGGAGGTTTAGATAGGGTCACCCCTATAGATTCCTGGGAGTTTCCATCATCCTAGGTTTTTAGCTCATCCCAGAAATGCACCCCCAATCTAGTTGTCCCTCCCTTGGTCCTCTCCTCACCTCCTCCCTTCTGTTCCAATTCCCACCCCTCCCCCACCTGTGTGGAGTTGGTATGGTGCTGGGTATACATATGCTAAATTCTAAACCCCAAGATCTAGTCACCCCCCAGAGCTGTGAATTCTCACTTACACTAGTTTTTGTTGTGTAAATCTTGTGGCTACAACCAGTAACTGGGGAGACTAGAGGGAGGCGGGGCTTAGCGTTAGTTGCCAGGCTGGCAGTAACAGGTGGCAGTCATGAGGAAGAGAGGAGAAGGAGGAAGGAGAAAGCCAGAGCGAACAGGATGTCTCCATTAGACGTGATAGACCAGGGGCATGTACCTGAGTGAAATGATTCCTGAGGACAGACTTCTGGAACAGAAACCAACTGGGCCATATGCTAACAGCAAGTGCTTGGGAACACAACTGGGAATTAGCCAGTCTAGCTTTAGAAAAATAGATTCGGGTTAATTCGCCCAGTAATTGTGCAAAAGCTGACTTTAAAAATACTGAGAACTCTGCCCGGATTATTGGGGGCCTGGCTGTGTCCTATTAATAACTGATAGATTTATTAAGTAATATTTTAAAATACCCTTTACATTTGGCCCCAAAGCCCTGCCTAGTTCTATTCTCCCCAGTAATTCTGCTAAAGCTGATTAAATAAATCTAGTAGGCCTCAGTCTAGATTGCTTGGGGGGATAAGAACTAATAAAGTTAATAAAGAACTTTTAAAGCAACACCCACCCAGTCCCCTTTCTTCAATTCAATGTCTAATCTATTTCCCCTTCATGGAGCAATTCAAGTGTAGCCCCCTGGGCCCTTCTTGTTACTTAGTTTCTTTGAGTCTGTGTTTTATAGCATAGTTATCCTGTATTTTATGGCTAATATCCACTTATAAGTGAGTACATAGCATGTTTGTCTTTCTGGGTCTGGGTTACCTCACTCAGGATGACCTTTTTTAGTTCCATTCATTTGCCTGCAAACAGTAGCCGACTATTAAAAAGTATGTATTGAGGTCAGGTGTGGTAGTACAGACCTATAATCCCAGCACAACGCAGGGAGAAGCAGGAGGATCAAAGCCAAGTTTGAAGCCAGCCTGGTTTACTCAGAAAATTTCAGGTCATCGGGGACCATACGGAGAAACACTCTCTTTAGCAAACATATATACTAAGTCCTCACTGCATGGCCAACACTGTTGTATTGTCGAGGATCTATTAGGACTGAGAAATGCAGAACAGAAGGAAGAAGCATCCGAACACTTACATTTATTTTTAATAGGTATGTAAAAAGATGGTTTTGGAGAATAGAATCCAGGAAATAAATTTACTAACTGAACCAAAATGGAAAGCTGCTGCTGTACCATGTGAGATGATGATTATTGTATTTAACACTACTCGTTGTAGTATCTACTTATTTCCTGGGTACATGTTTGAGGGTGCGTATATGCACTATGCACATTCAAGAGCCCACAGGAGTCAGAAGAGGGCATCATCAGATGCTCTAAAGCTGGAGTTGCAGGAGGTTGGGATCCTTCATGTGGGCGGTGGGAAGAGAACCTCCATTTTTCTGCAAGAACAGCTCGTGCTCTTAACTGCTCAGGCACTTCTCTAGCCACAACATTGACTTCTTTAAAATTGTCTCTCTCTCTCTCTTTTTTTTTTTTTCCTATTTTTTGAGTTGGTGTCATAGCAAGAGAGTCATAGATGGCTTTCTTAAGATATTTCTTTTTATTTATGCATCTCGATCTGGGCCTGCTGGAGTGCGGGTGCACCATCTATGCATAGGCAGCTACAGAGGTTAGAAGCCTTTGGATCGGTCCCCTTGTAAAAACTGGAGTTAGAGGCAGTTGTAAGATGCCTGAAGTGGGTGATGGGAACCGAACCAGGTCCTCTATAGGAGCAGTAAGAACTCTTAAGTGCTGACCATTTCTCCAGTCACTATAACCCCCCAACCATAGACCATTTAAGGTTTTATTTTGTTGGGACACAACTGAATTGATTTACGTGACCTCTTACATCGTCATTTATTTATAAATCCTATGTAACTGCAATTTTTCTTACGTGAGCAAACTTCCCACACACTTGTCTTCAGCTCCCTGTGCATGGGAGTCAACTTTTCTCCAGAAGCTAAGTCTCTAGTTCAAATACGGTTAGTGAAATCAACTTCTCGCCAGACATTTGGCATCTAACACAGTATAAAAGGTCTCAGCATTGTAAGTGTAGGAAGGGTGGGGGCATCCCAATGACCTCAACCTTTCATGGAATGAATAGGTTTTTCCCAGATAACAGCTATTTTGAAACATAGCAGCCAGAAGGGAAGGACAAATTTCAGAAAATGAACAGGCCCAGTACCCTCTCATTCAATCACAGGCCTCAGGGCCCTGAGAAAATCATCTTACTAAACCCTGGCTTCAAATGCTCTGACATTATGCAAAATGCATTACTATATCCCCGAGAGGTGTCTAGAAAGACAGAAACATAGTCATAATTGTAATTGTGTTTGCCACCAGAAAAATAAGCATAGAGATGTGTCAAAGGGGTTTTTTCTTCTCCCTCAACACCACTGTGTATGAGAGACAGCACCAGCCTCAGATATTGCCTGTACTTCTTCTTGATGAGGCCCTATTGACAACAGAATGTCCTTTTTGTGTTTATTTTTTTTATTAGCTCAATCAACACAAAATGTAAGCAACAGTAGACACAAACCTCATTTTATGTGTGCAAGGGAGTGATCACAGCTGTCCAGGGAGTCACTGCATTTCTAATATCTCACTACCCCAAAGAAATGAAATAAAAAAAAAAAAAAAACAGTGGTACAAGTGCCAGGCTCTTTAGTCTTCTCCACCCTGCACAAAGTCCTCATAAAATTTCCTCGTAGGCTGTTTGCAGACAGACAGGAGAGATCACACAAGTTTTATCTGAATCAAACTGAAATGTACCTATTAGATTTTAAGGACCAGTGTCATCCTGTACTTGCATCTGAATCTCAAATAGATCTCAGAGGTGGAGGTAGGTTATCCTGGGCCAGGCACAATGGCATACTTCAGGAGGCCTGTGCAAGAGAACCATAGGTTTCAGGCAGCTTTGACAAAAAAAAAATCATTTCTAATTCTAATAATTTTATTTAGGATATAATTAGTCAATAGCAAGGAGCTTTCTATGGTCACTAACTTCTGTTTGTTTTCCAGAACTTGGAAAATCAAACCTACACTTTTCTATTAACAAAGAATACACTCTAGTGGGATTCCTTTGTATTAGGAGAAATCTTGAAAGTAATTGTAATGTAAGCAGCACAGAACAAAAAAAGAACCTTTAAATTATCTAAGTCCATCCATCTTGCTAAGTGAAGTATTCATGGGTTTCTTACGATTTCATGCTCTTGGAGGTAGGATCTGAGAAAGCTGATGTTGAGGTAAAAGATCTCCTAACTCTTGTGTTCCTTCCCCATTTTATTTCAGTGTGCCCAAAACACCAAGACATCGCTTTGGTTAATCCAAACCAAGATCTTACCTTTAAATATTTCTGATCCCCTAGGGCAGTTAAAAGATGATGTTGTCCTTATAATTACCACCAGATCTCTCTTTGAGGGTTTCTTCTGGCCAAAGAATGTGAGAGTGATATCTCTGCTCTGGCCTGTGATGGTACCAAGTTTTTGTGTTCCTGAATTGTTTCCCTCGCTGGACTATGAGTCTCTTGATAAAATGAACTGTGTTTTAATTACCTCGAAACTACTAGAGCCTGATACCATACTTGGAACAGAATAAACTCTTGTTAAATATCTGTGGGACCTGGGGGTATAGTTCAGTAGTACAGTATGCACTAAGGATGCTTGGTCTCCTGCTGAACAGAAAGACAGAAAAAAATGTTTTATTTGTTTCAGCAGCACATGCACAAAAACTGAAACAATGCAGACAAGATCATTGGGGCCTCTCTGCAAGAATGACATAGAAATTCATGAGCAGGCCTGTTTTTAAGTGAAATAAGCCAAGCTCAGAAAAAAACAAGCACAAGAGTCCAGTGAGATGACTCAGCAGGCAAAGGACCTGACAATCCAATGTTTTATGCTAAGGACCTACATGCTACAATCAGAGAACCAGTTCCTACAAGTTGTCTTCAGATGTCCACATGGGAGCTATGGGAGAGGAATATGTACATGTGTTCACACACACACACACATACAAAACAAACAAATACACAAATAGATGTAAGACAAATACTGCGTGCTTCCTCTCATATGCAGTACCTAAATTTAAAGTTATTTATATGTGTGTGGATATGTGGATGTTTATATAGGTGTTTATAGGTCACAAACCAGGATGAGAGGAAGACATGTAGCATGTAGGAACAGTAATGAAATGGATATAATAGGGACTAAAGTGGGGGCTAACATGAATAGAGAGAGAGCCAGGTGCAAAGGGACATAGAACATAGAGTCTGGCAGTGGATGAGAACAAAGCATAAATGTAGATTTATGAAGATGGTATTGTAAAGTTCATCACTTTGAGCTTTAACTTGAAAAATAATGTAAACTGTGAACATCTTTCTTTCTAAAAGACACAAACAAACAAACCAAAAAAACAAACAAAAAAAATCAGGTAATCAGGCCAGGAGCCAGTGAAAGTTCTGAACAGCTAAAAGTGTCGGTCATTTAGACCTGATGACCTGAGTTCAAGTGGCATAAGCCAAGGTGAGAGAGTGTGCCACTGAACTCATCCACTGATACTCATGGACAGGCACACGTCACCATCCCTAACACACATACACACACACACACACACACAAGTTAAAAAATAACTAAGCATGGTACCATGTATCTCAGAGCAGCCTGGAATTCTCTGCATACCTGAGGATGACCCTGAGCTTCTGAATCTCTTGTATTTACCTCTAGAATGCTGGAATTACAGGCATGAATCACTGTGTCTAATATATCTAGAGTGGAGACTGTGCCAAATGCTTTGTGCATATTACGTGAGAATACTAAAAATTGAGGGACGTAAAGGAAAAAAATAGATAAAATGTCATTATATCATTTCCTTCTTCCTTATCGTCCCTCCAATCTTTCCCATTCATCCTCCCTTAATCTCTCTCAAATTCCTGGCCTCATTCTTTAAGTGTTGTTGTTATTGGTGATGGTGGTGGTGGCAGTGGTGGTGGCGATGTGTGTATATAAGCATGCCCTGTTCTGTATGTATAATGTTACTTGCATATACACAATTGTAGGGTTAACCACTTGGCATTTGATAACCAACTTGGCAGCTCCTCAATGGGGAAGCTATTTCTCCTGCTCTCAATACTACTTAGTAGTCTGTAATTCTTCATCTGGCTTGAGACCTTACAAGAGAGATTTCCCTGTTCCACATTAGAGTACCTACTGTTCTTGTATTCTACAACACAATTCCTGCACCTAAGTCTCAGGGGTCCTGGTGGAAAAAGTGTCAGAAAGATGACAAAAGAAAGCTACTTATTCTCCTTTCCACAGGCGCCATTCATCCTATGCTTGCCTCCTCAATGTGAATCAAGCCATTCCTGGCCAAGAAACAAATCAAAATGGTCCTATTCCCTAGTGGACTCCGATGAGCACTGGTAACCAAAATCAGGTTTCCATACAAGGGAAGGCACAGGAGGAGATCAGAGCTGGCTGTGTGAGTGTTCACACCCAGTGGTGTGACTGTTCATGCTCAGTCATGCTCATTTATCCTTTCCACCAGATGACTGTTAATCCTGCATCATGGTCAACTGCCAATCTTCCCAGATAGAGCTGACCACGTTTGCCTCTGAAGATGTGGTCTTGTTTAAGTTGAGGCTCTCACTTGGGTTTGTTTATCTGTTCCTCATGAGAAAATTGGTTAATTCAGTAATAAAATATGTAGAGCCTTTCCAGGAGGACAAAACAAAACAAAAAAGTATGAACTTTTATTTCTTGGAAAGTTAACACACTAAACGGTCAGGGAGACTGAGTTGAGCATTGTGCTGGGGTTGTATAAATATTGCCATCAGGTGGATACTGAGTGAAGGGTATAGGCAGAAACTCTTTTCTCTATTTTGGCCATTTCTGTGATTCTTAAATAATTTTGACAGAAAAAATATTTTTAAATATGTCTAAATAAAATAGCTTCATGTAACATTAATTTCCTATAAATTATTCAAAATATTAGCATAGTTTTTAAAAATTAAAATCAGTCCTCCTGTTTTCTCTTAAAGGAGAATGTGTCACATATTCTGATAGTCTCCTGGAAAAATTATAGACAGCAATTAATTCACCCTTTCCTTCTGGTGTTTGTCAAAGGCATTTGTAGATTTTTTTTTTCTTTTTGTGTAAAGATAATCTATAAGCTGGATATGATGCACATGCCTGTATTCCTGGTACTTAGGAGCTAGAGACAGGAGGATCCAGAGTTCTACACCAGCCTAGGCCAGGATGGACTATATGACACTCTATCATATATATATATATATATATATATATATATATATATATATATATATTACACTCTAAAAGCAAACTACCCGCAGCAACATTAGCTTCTGAACCTTTGATCCCAGTACTCAGGAGATAGAGGCAGGTGTATCTCTTATGTGTTCCAGGCCACCCAGGTCTACATAGCAAATTCCGGGCCAGCCACAGCTACATAGTTAGACCTTGAAGGGGACAGAGAGTGAGAGCAAGAGAGACAGAGACAGACAGAGACAGACAGAGAAATAAGGAAGGGGGAAGGGAGGGAGGTAAGAAGGGAGGAAGGGGAGAGGGTGAGGAGGAGTGAGGGATGGTGGGGGGAGGAGAGAGAAGAAAAAATAATAAGCTAAGTCCTACTCAGAGGTTCCTGCTTATCCTTTACTTGGGGGTTTACAAACAGTTTTTACCAGAATAATACTATCACTTTCTGAGTCTAGAAATAGAAAGTCAAATTCTATCCTCACAGGGATGGGGGTAGAGTTCACTGTCTCTCCACCCTCCCTACACACACACACCCTGCCCAGCCTTTTTTTATTTTTCCTGTAAGATGCATCAAGAGTGTATGAAGAGAAACAGGTATAGCAAAGTGGAAGCCAGACCTGAAGATAGGAACATGGGAACATGCTGTGACTGTATAGTGAAAGAATACCCTTCCCCCTTCATTCACCGTTATACTGATCTTTACCTGGCTGAGTCCTACAAGGTCCTTATGTCACTGACCTCATCTCAGATGCCCTTTCCAAACCGCAGCACACACACAGAAAAACATCACAATTCCTCCTGCACACTCCATTAGCAGCATGACCGTCCTCTCGTCCAGGAATTGTAGTTCCTGGCTCTCCTGATGGCTGTCCTCCTCTGGCTGTGATTGCCTTCCTTGAGACTAGGGAGAATAGATTATATTCCCCAAGTACCCGCAAGGGGCAATGTGTTAAGAGAATAAACTACAGGTAGGATTCAAGGGGTCAATGCCTTCTCAACCGAAAAAAATCTGTCTGTGCTCCTGAATTCTTCTGATGTTTCATTTTTACTGACCTCTTTGGGCTGGTGCTGCAACTTATGTGGTAGAATGGATGTTATGCACAAAGTCTTATGTTCAGTTCCCAGCATCCTGTAAACTGGACACGTGTTACATGCTTTCAATCCCAACACTCAGGAGACGGAAGCAGAATAATCAGATGTTCAAGACATCCTTGCCTACATAGTGAGCTGGAGGTCAGCCTGAGATAAATGGCAATCTATTTGCCTGTCTGTCTGTCTGTCTGTCTGTCTGTCTGTCTGTCTGTCTGTCTGTCTCTCACACATACACACATTCCAGAACACTTTTGTTACCAATATAAAATACAAAGTGTGTATTAAACTGATTATTTAAAATAATAAATATATAAGCATCATAATAACCTTGAGAGGATTTGAAAACTATATTTCCCAAGAGAATTTACCTGCAACCCATACATAGTAAGTTGTGAAACAATCCAATTTTTTATGGTTATGAACTTTTTGTGTTGGTGGTGGTTGTGTGTGAGAGAGAGGGTCTTGCTATGTAGCTCTAGCTGGCCTAGAACTGGGTAGCCGGGCTGACTTCAAACTCACAGCAATCACCTAGCCTCAGCTCCCCTAGAATCTGAACAGTTACTGGGAACATTTTTTTCCCCTTGGTGATTTCAGCTTTGGCTGCAGAGGAGATAAACTTGTATTCTTTGGAACCTGTGATTTCCCAAGCTGAGCCAAACTTCCATCCCTGGGATGCTCTTTATCTGCCACTTTAAAGACAAAAGCTGCCTCTGTGATGTTCACCTACATAGAACAGATGTTTCAGTTGGCTTTACATAAACAAGCAATTCTCCCAAATCAAGACTTGCTCCCGCCAGTGCACTTAATTAATACCGCAGCTAATTAACAACTGTTTATTGAAGAGCAGGCCCAATGCCAAGGATTGAAGATACAACAGCAAAGAAACAGATGAGAAACCCCTGCCTTCAAGAAGCTCACGTAATTCAGGGAGTATGATCACACTGATTGATGATAAATATCCAAGCATAATAGTGAAGTTATAGCCAAAGTAATAGAAAAAGGATTTCCTGCCTGGAGAAAAATCACAGTTAGGTCTTTGCTTTATTGAGTGACTGGCTTGGAGCCAGAGAAACTCTAGTTGTGAGGATTATTGTTGGAAAGACTTTGGTGTAATTAGGTAAACCAGTGCTACTAACTCTGAACTCCAGGACTATGGAACTAGACACTCTAAAGTGGCATGGCCAGCTGCTGGATCTCACGTATAGTCTGCAACAGAATTGTATTATTTGGCATGAAAGGAATTTCCCCCTTGCCCTATTTGTCTCTAAGGAGAAATACATGTTAATATATGTAATGAAACCAAAACAACTAGCTGAAGGGAAAGTAGGGCACATTTGTTTTTCTATGACAACTTGGCAGAAGTAACTCGTTAGTAACTCGTTAGCCATCTGAAGTAGTTACACAACACGTGTAAGAACTCACCCTGCAGCTCCACTGATTGTGAACTCACACCACTACTTGCTTGTTACAACGTTTACTAACTCATGCCCCATCTGCACTGTTAATTACATAGTACCTTTAAGTCAATTCACATTTTTACTTAAGTTTTATAGTACCATGAATGGAAAAACCAAAATCATTCTTATAAAGTCATGAAAATCAATCCTAGCTAGATATTATTGTCTGGTGAAGACTCTGCTAGAAAGTTATCTTTCATATATATATATATATATATATATATATATATATATATATATATATATA
>NC_034590.1:129863129-129882998 GCF_900095145.1 Mus pahari | reverse complement strand
AGAGAGAGAGAGAGAGAGAGAGAGAGAGAGAGAGAGAGAGAGAGAGAACTGGTTGTGGGGGTGGGTGTTAGAGGGAGCATCCTCTGCAAAGCCATGAGAGGAGACCAGGAAACCCACCTTCCTCCCTCATGATTCAGCAGTGCAGATACCCACAGCCAGACACTGTATAGAGATTCCTTGTTGCTTCTACACAACACATCAGCTAACATAAGGAAAAAGCTATACTTTGGGCCATAACAGACTCATGACCTTGAGATTATCTTCTGCTCTAAGGTGGCCCCATTCTTTGGAGGCACATGCTACATATCTGGGAAAGGGAGGAGGGAGACACAATTTGAATGCACTGCTAAGTTACTTAGTGCAAGACAGCCAGCACTTCAAATTTTCTGAATCCTAGGCCAGATTCTCCCATCCCTCTTTTTAAAAATAGATTCTTGTTAGCTGCCCTTCCTGTGGCCTAGAAACTTTTTCTTTTTTCATAATAGATTCATCTCTTATACAGTATATCCGTCACTACAGTTTCCCCTCCCCCCAATCCCTCCCAGACCTTTTTACTTCTCTTCTCCCCCAGATCCACTCTCCTGTTTCTTCTTCAGAAAAGAGCAGCCTTCCAAGAGACAACAGTCAAAGAAGACAAAGCCAAATACAATAAGACAAGGTGAGAGCCCTCATAGCAAGGCTGAACAATAAGAAAGGCCACCCAATAAGAAATAAGGAAGAGTCCTAAGAGCAGGCTAAAGAGTCAGAAACACACCCACTCTCATCAGTGGACCTGGTGACTCCCGTGCAGGCAAAGTGTTTGTCAGTTCAGTCTTTATGAGCCCGTGTAAGCCCAGCTTAGCTGATTTGGTAGTTCATATTCTCCTGGTGTTCTACAAGCCTTTTGACTTCTACAATCTTTTTGCCTACTCTTCTGCATGGTTCCTTGATCTCCAAGGGGAAGGATGTAATGGAGACCTCCAATTTAGACTCTCCGCACAATGTCTGGCTGCGGGTCTCTGCACTGCTGAATGAAGCCTCTCTCATATGACGATTGGGCAATACAGCAGATGCTTATCTGAATATAGCAGAATATCACTAGAAGTGGGTTATTTCTAGAAACTCTCTTTGACAACACAAACAAATTTATCAAGTAAGAAAGAGAAGTCAATAGTTGCATTTCTCCAGGTTATCCTGAACAAATGAAGGAAAACCCTAGCCTGTCAGCTCATATAGCACCTGACATTAACACATTTGGAAATAGCTATTGTAGGCAGGAGAGACCGCTGGCTTCATAGTGAAGAGTGTACTGTTCTGGCAGAGGATCTGAGTTCCATTCCCAGCACCCACATTGAGCAGCCCACAACTACCTGTAACCCTAGCTCCAGTAGCACCTTACATCACTGGCCTCTGGGAGCACCTTGTATTCACACATCCCAACACACACAAATGCACACATTAAAAGAAAGAAAATACCCACTGTAGAGGCAAATGCTGAGCCTTGCTGGGATGCTACATTCTTCATGCAGATGTTTGGGATGCTTGTAAATAGAGTATATTATCACCTTATATACCAAGCTAGACCCTGCCACTGTTACTTAATGTCATTTAGGCCAACCTCCAGTCCTGTGTCTATACAAGATTTATGAAGTGATATCACAGCCCAAGGTAGCTCCTGGACTTACTAGCCTTTGGACAGGAAGAAACCACTGAAGAGGCACTAAGTTCTTGATGAAGCCAGGGAGGAAAACTGGGGGCATCTTTGCTGTGTTCAGAGGCTCCCTGTTTTTGTGAAAGGCTAACTCAGTTCTTCACAGTAGTATCCTTTTTAGCTTTGTTCTGTCAAGAAATTAGTCATAATTTAATATAAGTAAAAAATAATGATCTTTTAATCCTTCTTAATTGTTTATGAAAGACCGTTTAGTTCCGGATGTTCAAATGTTATTGTTTGCTTTAATCTGTGATTAAAACTATGCCTAGCTTTTCTAGGATTTCAGAAAGAGAACTCCCTCTTGTGGAAACAACTGTTTCTGCAGCCAGTTCTCAAGCATTTGAATTCCTGAATGTGTAGAAACTCTTGTTAGAGGCAAGTGACTAAAATCTAGAGAGAGGACACATCGACTTAGCTATGCTTGCACCTGACAAGGTCTTGAGTCAGGCCAAGTTCCCAGGTCTCCTGTCTCTACCTCAGATATTTTCTTCCACAAGTTAGAAGGCTGGAGAACGATCTCACGTGTATGATCCTTTTTCTCTCAAAACACCCCACTTTCTGCTGCCATTCTCTGGGAAATGTCCTCGATAGGAAACCATCTGGGTGTGTTTTCTCCGTGATATTTAACTGTCTTCAAGAGAGGACTCCCTTGTATCCTGCAGCAGTTCTAATGTAAGACAAGGACTTTCTTCATCTTTTTGGAAACAGCTACTGTGTTTCATTCTTGGGATGCTGCCTACTGTCTACTTCTCTTCCATTTGGCCGACTGTGGCAAAAAAGTAAGTCCTCAAGAAGAGCAAAGGTACATTCGAAGCATACATTATGGTCTGACTTCCCAAGAGGGTAAAATTGTAATTGTTGCAAACATGTTAAAAATTAAAAATGCCGTTGTGCCTACTACTCAAAATGTGTTTGTGGACCAGAATCACCAACATCACTTGGAAGACTCCTAAAATACGTTTTTATGAAATGCACACCTTGGCCTTGGCCTGAGGGTAGTAGAGTACTTGCCCAGAATGAGCAGGACCTTCATTTCAATCCAACTCACTACCCACTCACCCCCAACAAAAACATACACTCTGCTTTAAGAGGTCTAGGTTGGGCCATTTCTCACAAGCTCTCAGCTGGTGTTGATGCTGCTGGGTCACGACTTTCTCATATACTAGGAAGAGTTTAGGGCAAATTACATTTCCCATGCAAAAGCCAGGTATGATGACCTGTGCCTATAGTCACAGAGCTTGGGAGACAGAGGAAGAAGAATCAGTAGTTCCAGGCTAACTTCAGCTATGTAGTAAACTCCAGGGTGTTAAAAATGTAACCTAGACAAATTGTAATGTAACAGCTCCAGCTGTTGGTTGTTTGAGTGTGTACAACATGAAAGTTTGTCACTAGGGGCTGAAAAGATGGCATGTCTGTTAAGAGCTATCAATGCTCTCCCAGAGGACCTGACCTCTGTGGAAGCATTCTTCACATATACATAAACATACATACATACATACATACATACATACATACATACATACATACATAAACATAATAAAAATAAATATTTCCTCCCCCCATGGTTTTTCATCAGAGCAAAGAGCCAATGATAAGCTCTTACATTTCATAAAGCCAGAAGAAAGTCACCACCAACCACACAACTCAGCCAATTGAATTATACTCAGCGCTGTATAGATTTTCATCCAAAGTTAAATAAGGTCAAATACATTAATTCTTGGGTCCTGAAATACTCTCCATGTGTCACATATCTTTTTATGTCTACTACACAGCTGTCCACATATAAACAAGATGTTTCTTCTTAGAATGAGACCAAAGCCCTACAGATTTACACAACCAGCTCCTGTGATTTGCTGTAGATATAAACCCATAGCTTGCCATTACATAATATGGCAATAGTGCCCTCTATCAGCCCATACCTGTACCGGTCATGAGTCAAAGAAAATTCAGGAAGTGGCATGGTTTCCTAGAACAAACAGCTTCATGGAACCATACGAGATGACCATTATGGAAAAAAAACAAAACTGAACATTGAAAAGAAGAATGAAGTACCAATTCTGCTGCCATCTTAATAAAAACAACGCTTGTGATTAATCTCAACCGCTTTAACTAACTTGTATGTAAATAAATGTGTGTCATACTTAAAAGGTATTATCTAATTATGAACCATTGCCTAAGTTTTACGTCTGTAATGACTAAAATAAATAAGTTGATTTTAGAAACAATCACTTTTTAATATTATGTAATCATTATTTGGGAAGTTTGCATGATGTATTTCGATCTTATTCACTCCACCTCCTCTAAAGCTCCTCCTCTTCTGTTTTCTCCTTTCCCATCCTCCTCCTCCACCTGATTTTTACAAGAGACTACATAACAGCAGATGTCCTGGTTCTCTGTTCTTAGAATCTCCCCCCCCCTTCCTTGCATAGGGGTTGTGTTGTAAATGTATTTATTGAAGAAATACAGTTCACAGTCAGGGGTAGGATTCTCTGCATTTTGGCCATTGGTGGCTTTTTTGAATGATCTCTGATTACTGCAAAAGAAGAGGAAGAAAAGGAGGAGGAGGGGGAGGGAGAAGGGAGGGGAAAGGGAAGGAAAGGAAGAAGAAGAAGAAGAAGAAGAAGAAGAAGAAGAAGAAGAAGAAGAAGAAGAAGAAGAAGAAGAAGAAGAAGAAGAAGAAGAAGAAGTTGTTTCTCTGCTGAGGAGTGAACTACACTTATTTGTGTATGTTAATATAAATATTTAGAATATAGTTAGAGATTATACTTATCTTAGGAAGTGACAGTAGTAGATTCTCCCCAAGGTTCCTGTCTCACTAGCAATGGGTACATGGCTGAGTTTACTACTGTATGAGGCATGAAGTCCTGAAAATTGAGCAGGCCTTACATTCAATTAAGTAGTTGTTGGCTACACCCAGGCTGGAAGTGTTGTACCTTTCAGAATATCTTGATATTCTGATCATTGCATAAAAGCTGTGCAGAACATTTCTCCCATGGAAACTTGCATAGCTCTTTAAGATACTATAACAGCCAGTCTTCAAGGAAGAGGCTTCCAGAACGCTTCCCTCCAGACATTTATCTGAAGTGTGTGGTACATTTTCATCTATAGGGTCTTACCACCTTTGTTGGAAGGCACCAAAGCTAATAGCCTATATTATTTTGAGGATCCCTTGGGCTTCACTGGCCAGCAAATTAAAAGGTTTCCATGTCTCTCATTTTCTTTTTTCAGGTAAGTCTATAGATTTGGAGTAAAGCATTGTCACCCCAAGTGGTGGAACTTCAATTAACTAATATTCAGCATTCAGCATCCCGGCATCTCAGCAAAGCTGCCGAGATTGTTTTATAGCAAGGGCCTCCCTCAGGAAAAGTGGTTTCTGAAATGGAGCAATATGAGAAGCTGTATCTACTCACCAAGGTTGTAAAGGACTGGAAACAGAGAGAAGAGACTGGTGATGCAGTGTCAACAGAGGTTCAGCTGATCCCACGGGAAATTCTGAAAGAGAAATGGCCATTCAGAAATGCCCCAAATAGAGGCAAGGAGCTAAGCACTTTTACATCTGCAACCGTGGGGTACGGACTATCTCTTGAACAGCAGAGGAAACTTGATGAGGCAGCTACCTTGGCTGAAACAATTCCCAAGAGAGCCTACCTACAGCACCCAAACTTGTCAGAAAGGAAGCCAAGGGAATGGACACCTTAGGTTTCTCATTAAAGGGGTGAAATGGGTGTGTCTGAGGTGCACTCCACAGCATCCACTGGAGGATGCATTGCAAACAATCCTTGCTGCTTCCTCGGCCCTATGGCTATCTTTCTGTAGTTGACGCTGCTGTCTCACAGCATCCGCAGAATCATCTGAAATGAATTTAAAAATGTTTCTATCAAGTTCTTACTCTATGATTGACTTGATTTTAAGTGCAATCAAGGTTAAGCCATCTAGATCTACTTTAATCAATATTCTTAACCCAAAGGGCACTGATCTCTATTAACAGGTGAAGTACCTCAGGATTATACTTGCTGGGCATGGGGCAAGACTACAGTGAGCTGTGGTTTCAGTAGCCCTTGCTCCAAGGGGATTAAAGAGAGATGGTTAAGGTATGTGATGGAGGGAAGGAGCCAACATATGAACATATACACCCCACGTTCCTCATACTCCCACACCCTTGGGCTTTGCCCCTGAGTTTTATTGGCTTAACCTTTTAATCTTATAGTTTGTTTCTTTTTCTTTCTGAAGCCTATAGTTTGTTTCTCTTCTTATTTTTGGTTCAAGGTCTGTCTTGGGTCCCAGTATAAAAGATGCTTTATTCACATAGCTCTTGTGATCCTAACAGTGTCGGCTGAAGTATAGAACAGTAGGCACAGGACAAACACTTAGTGCCTTGCATTCAAACTCTCCTACACAAACATGCCACCAGATATAAAAATGAATATTCCATCAATTTACAATTTTCCCTAAGATACTGCCACCACAGAATATACTGCATTGGCATTGTTTATGGTGATTATACATATGTATTTTTACCAGGTATTCTGAGAAATGTCAAATACACAGAAATAGAAAATATTACTCCTCACTTCCTATCATAATGACGCACTTTAATTCCATCCCGTGTGTTGCATAGCTTCAACAATGACCAACTTTTCCCACTGACAACCACAATATCTCTCCACCATCTCTCAGATCTGCATTCTTTGGAAGTAAATTCCATATGCATCTTTTAATCCATAACTACTTCAGAAGAAGCTTACTGTTTAGTGCCTGTCAGTATTACTAATTTATTAGCACATCTGCAAAGTGATATGAACTTTATGTCACAGAAGGAAGACTGCAGAATTATTCATTTTAAAGTCAATTTTAGACCCCTAACACACGCTTGTTGCATAAGGAAGAAAATAAAATTCCTTACGTTCTTTTTCTTGAGAAGTTCTAACTCTCTCTCTCTCTCTCTCTCTCTCTCTCTCTCTCTCTCTCTCTCTCTCTCTGTGTGTGTGTGTGTGTGTGTGTGCATGTGCACATGTGTGCGCATGCTAAAGGCAGGAAAGCAAAGCATATTATTATTGTGTGTATGCATGTTTGATAAGCATGTAGATATGGTAACCATGTTTCACGCAGAAGAGCTCATATTAAAGATGTACACTATCACATCCAGATTTTTTTTTCTGGGCTCTTACCAGGCTTTTGTGACATGTGCTTTTAACTGTAGGACCATCTCAGTGGCTTTTGGAAAACAAACAAACAAACAAACAAAAAACACTTTTTTTTCTAGAACAGGTGTCTTGAGCTGAATTTTGAAGGTCTATTATCAAATTCTGCAGGAACTGAAGAAAGTTCCAGGTAGTAGCAAGAACTATGAAGCTACCATTTCATATTACATATTAATGTCCAGATGCTCGCCCACAGAAATCATCTAGCCTGCTTTCCTAAGGGAGACATTTAGTGCCACATTGATGTGTAGCCACAGTCAGAAATTCTAAAAGGAAGTAGATCAGGAAGGGGCAGCTGGTCTACTCATCTGTAATTACTTTGGTAGCCTGCATCAGCACTTGTGCCTTAAATCCATAGTCCACCTAGAAAAATTCTCAGTAGATACTGAAATGGAGGGGACATATGTACCTGTAAGTGAGTTAGAAAGCATAGTTTCAAAAGATATCTCAATGCCCCTGTCCCCACATAACCATGAGTAGTTGTGGCAGAACATGAGAGAGAAAGAAATTGATAGCACACCAACAGAACAGATTAAATTAAAGATTTTTTTAACATATGTTCTAGGAACCATTTAAAAAACTTGGAAGAGAAAACTGAAATACCATTCCCCACACAGGACCAGGCTCGGGACTATTGTGGGTGTTTAATACTTCATACTCAGTGTATTAATAAAAAAAGGTTTATTAATTTTTGTGTGAAGCTACTACATGCCATAACACATTAAAATCCTTGTCATGAGTCAGTTTTTCTTGTACTCACAACAAACTTGTGAAGCAGAATCTAGATTTATTCTCCTTTTACAGAGAGAGGTGCAGAGGGAAAACATTTGAAGAATTTAGCAACGGTCACACAGACACCACCAAGTAGCTCTGGAAGTTTTATCTGAGCAGTGTTGTGCATTCCCCACCAGTATAGATACTTTGGCACCAACATGATTTATGGCAGAATCAGATTCTGTCAGCAACACTACACAGACAGCTGGGGATGATGACACTACCCTGTAATCCCAACCCTTGGAGGCGTGTGGGCAGAAAAATCACAGTCATTGTTAGCTATATAGAAATTTTGAGGTCAACTAGAATATATGAGACCCTGTCTTCGAAAGGAAAAAAGAAAGAACAGCAAAGTAATATGAGGGACATTTAGAAAATCTCTTGAGTTATTTGAGGACTTTGTGAGGCTCATTCTGAGTGAAATACTGTAACTCTCATCTCTTATGAGTAGAGTTCTACAGGTGCCTGAGTACCGTTATCTATCATATCCTCCCCCAATTACAGAGAGGAATAGTTTTATATCCCCCCCCATGTGTGTGTGTGTGTGTGTGTGTGTGTGTGTGTGTGTATTTATATTACATCTATACAATACTCTTTTATAGCTGTGAAAAAATGGAGAGCTAAAATTCACATATTCCATATAAGCAAAAATAACAAATTTATTAAAATAAAGGAAAATGTGTTTATTTTACATATAGAAACATATATACATGTATGTGTGTGTCTGTATAAATGTGTGTATATATGTGTGTATGTACAAAATTTGTAATTAGCTGATAAGAGAAAAAAGAGAGTGGATATACAAAATAATAATTATGGGTTAGAAGTGTTATGAAGATTATAGAGTACACCACATTATTGCTTTATGTAATAAATTACACACTTATTTAGAAGGGGAAATACTTTATTTTATGTACATCCATCTCCATCTTTAAAGTAAGTAAAATTTGAAATATAGTATGCATCATGAGCTTTAAAAAAATCATGACTTTTCTATAAACTGTGCTGTGTTCCAATGTCATTGCTATTCCATTTTATTTTTATCTTGGAAGATTGGAAGAAATGTCTATATTTAAATTCTATGATAAGCATTTCTAGTCTGCATTTTGACCATTTCTAAATACCTTTAACAGTGAATGATATGCCCTCACGTCCATAGCCTGTCTTCAAGTTCCAGAAGGTCTTAGCTTCATTGATATTTATCTAACACATTTAAACAAAATGACTATTTAGTCCATAGTTGCATGAGGATACATTAAGATAAGAAAAAAGGATTGAAGTTTGTGAAATCATCTATGCTAAATTATGTGCTGCAGTGCAGACTTACACGGATTTCTTCAATTTTGCATAGACTCATACTTTCTTCATGCATACTAGAGCCTTCAAACTGTCTTTTCTTTAAATAATGCAGTGAAGAAATTAAATAATTAAAGTTGCCAGCAATGAGTATTAAAGACTTACAGCAGGAGAAGTGGGGAAAGCAAAAGGAAAGAAATGAATCCCTTTTAGGGAAAAGGATGTGAGCCCTTTAAGTACATTTCACTTTGAGGGGAAACCCTCAGGTAGTGGAGCTGAAGGTCCTGGGAAACGACTCCTTTCTGGGAAGGAGATTTTGCATCTTTCCTGCTAAATTTTCACTTGTAATAAGACTCTTGGGATTAGTGATTAGATTGTAGTGTTTTAATTTAAAAAGCAGTTTCAAGACGGTGTCATCATGTAGTACAATTTTGCCTTGAACTCACAGTGATCCTCCTGCCTCAACTTCTCAAGAGCTGAGATTGTTAAGTGCTTATCACCACACTTGACTCAAGTAAATTTTAATGACTTCATTTGTTTCCTTATTTATTTGGAAACAAGGTCTTGCTTTTTAGTCCAGACCAGACTGGAATGTTCCGTCTAACCCACGCTGTCTTTAAGCATGTTGAGGATCTCCTGCCTTATCTTTTGCAGTGCCGGGATGATTGGTATGAGCCACCATACTTACAAAACTTCATAAACCCATTGCTGTGGGTGCTTAAATTGACTGAAATTTAGTCCTGGCCTCTGACTGTTACAGAAGGCCCCACCTGTACTTAAGAGTCTCTACTGAAGCTAAAGCATCAGACATGAGTTCTTCCCTTACCTGGAAGGTTCCTGGCATCTTGTTTTCCACCCCAGACCTGGATTGCTGCATATACTTAGGACTTAACTCTTGGAGATAATTTAAAGAGATTTTAGATGTGTGAGGGAGCAAAGCATTCCTTTGCTTCCTTTTCATGTTGCCCTAATCTAATTAAGAGCCCAGACCTCACACTTTCACTCAGAGTTATCTGTTAAAGCTTAAGGGGAGTCAAAAATTCTTACAGAATCTGACTGGTTGAGGACAGATTACTGTTTAGCCCGGATAATGTTAGTTAAAGGTTAAAGGTCTAATATCTCTCTCTCTCTCTCTCTCTCTCTCTCTCTCTCTCTCTCTCTCTCTCTCTCTCTTCCTAAACTCTTCAGAGCTGTAGAGAAGGTCACAGAAAAGCATATCAAATATTTGAATCTGGCAGTGATTTGGCTTGAGCCCAATGCCCAGAGTCTGTCCTGTAAAATGTATTTTAAGTTCTATTCTCTGCACAAAATTCCTCAACTGTTCCTGCAGCATTTTCTTCGATGAACTATTTGGATGACTTCTCTCTTGAAGTTAGCACTTCCCATTGACAAATTGAGAACCTAATGTAGCACTGCCAGTTTAAGCATTAAATGTTAATGGCTCAAACCTTTCGCAAATGTGAACTCTTATGTTATTCCTTGAGCTGGCATTGGCTGACTGAAACACTGGTAGATGGGTAGCTAGCAAGCTAGATGGGCAGAAGAATCGATGAGCGGGTGGGAAGAGAGGTGGATGGATGCATAGACAATGGAAGGAACTAGATAGGTAGCAAGTGTGGGAGATTTGGGGAATTGAAAATTCCAAATCAGTGGGGCTGATTCAATTCACCACATTTATTGAACTACTTCACATGTTAAAGATCTCTGGCTATTTCCCTTAGAATGTGTATAATTTTGAGGCCCAAAAGCTGGGAATTAATTCTGAGGAAACTATCTAACACATGTGCAGTCTTTATTCCTGATACTCTCTGCAGTATTTTTACAACAATGAAAAATTATAAACAATTTGAATGCCTAACAGGAGAGCTTGGCAAATTATTACACATCAACCCAATGGAGTATGGTCATTAAAATGATAATTACAAATTCTGTGGAGACATATTTATACCATATATTATGTGAAAAACACTAGATATAAAGTATATGTGTGCTGAGTTTTCAAGGTTATAAAGATATGTTTTGTTCAGCCTGCTTCTTGAAAGAACTATCTTACCATGAAAAGAGCTGTGTTTTAGCAGTGGAGTGTCATATTTCTCCTCCTTTCAAGCAATTCTAAATACATTTCTATTATTTCATTCTCATGAAAGTGTGGGTTGTTGGGGGTTGGTCTGGTGCTCTTATGCATTCAAATGCTAAATTCTGTACCCCAAGTGCTGGTTGCACCAAGACTAGCAAATTCCCCCTACACACCAGCTTTTGTTGTGCAAACCTTGCTCCCCAGTTTAAAACTATTGGTTATATAAAAGTGGCTACAGCCATTACTGGAGGGAATAGAAATAGACAGATTTTCAATTACCTGACTGGGGGGGGGGGTCACAGTAGAGGCCACAAGAGGAAAAGAATGAGAAAAGAGAAAGGAAGAGAGGAGTGGTGAAGAGAACAAAGAAGGGAGAAGAGGATGTCTCTATACTGGACCAGAAACACATGCCCAAGTGAAATGTAGTCCCCCACCACCAAGACAGACTGCTGGAACAGAAATAACCTGGGAAGACAAGTAGCTGGGGAACACATTTGGGGAAGAAGCCAGTCTAGCCATTAGAAATTTAGACTAGGAATAATTTACCCAGTACTTGGACTAAAGCTAAGTAAATAAGTTATAATCCAAGTCTTGTTCATTTGAAAGCTACAGGGACAGCAATATCTTATTCATTTACAGAGGGTGTGAAAGGCAGAGTGTGGTGGGTAGAAACAGTATGAGAACGACTTTGAAAATATTTTAGAATAATGTAAGGTAAAAATTTAAAGTTTCCATAAAGGGAAGGGGATGACACTAAACATAACTCATTGCAAACATTTACTACTAGTACTACTACTACTACTACTGCTGCTACTGCTGCTGCTAATTATTATTATTATTATTATTATTATTATTATTATTATTATTATTATTATTATTGGCTGTGTTCTATACTCTAGGTTGGCCTCAAACTCTCCAATAAAGGATGACCCTGAACTTCTGATTCTTCTGCTTCCACTTCATGAATGCTTGAATTCCTGGCATCTCCTTGAATCTTTTTCTGTCATTATCAAAGTTTTGCCAATACCTAGGTATGTTGGGTACATTTGTGGTGTGGAGGAGTCAGTGTTTAAAATGTGCAGCTATGGGAAAACAGCTCTGATAACAGAAGCTACTTACAGAATAAACATGCACGTGGACTCTACCAAGGGCCCTTTTAGAAGAGCCCTCCATCCATCAGAATGAATTCCAGCAGACTTCTCCATTGTTTCCCTTAAACATGGTTTCATCATGAGAAATTTTCATAATCCAACCCCTCAGCCTAGCTGCAGGGTCTGAGTAATTAGCAGCACTCATCCCACTTTCAATCTAGAAACTTCTGGGCTGTGTGGATTTGGATATCCATCTCAGGAGGCATGTGGGGGGGGGGAGCTGAGGATTTACTGGATTCTGAGGTGGAGAGAGATGAGGGTAAGAGGTGAGAAGAGACTGCCTTCTGGTGACAGATGTGGAGGCAGCAAGGGAACTCCCTAGATACTTCTTCCCAACTGACAGAGGGACTTTCCACGGAAGGGCTGATGAGCACAGAGATGGGACCGAAGTACTTTGGTTGGGGAGGAGGAAGCTCATCTTGGCAGAATTGTTTGTGAAACTGGAGTCTGGGAATGACTGCACACTAGACACTGAAAACACTAGTGGACCTGACATCACTCGCTCACTGTGTGTAGCTGGACAAACAATCCCACTAGACACTTTCCACTGCAGTAGAGAAACTGGCAGCCATGAGAGCATTAAAATAATGACCATGTCTCTGTTAATTTGATGTGTCACTGTGAGGAGCAAATGTGACAGCAACTGGAAAGGACTTTGAAAAGTTTATGTGAAAGCTGTCAGAGGGCTCTGTGGGTATTAACCATCAAAGTCACACGGTCATTCTTTATCCAGTCGGGGCGATTTGCTTTCATCCTTAACACACAGGTTGGTCAACTTCCCCTTTTCTTTGATCTAAATGTTTCTGGAGAATTTTGCTTTGAATTTGGATGTAGGGAAGAGCCTGTTCCTGCATGAACACTATTTGGCAGAGAGTTTATCATTAAGCACACAGGAAAAACTGCAGCCTAGAAAGCCCAGTGGACGTGAAGGGGCTACCAGATAATAGAATATTGATTAGATAATTTGCCTTGGTGTCATTAGTTTCCACAGAGAACAGAACCACTTCTGAAAGTTACATCTCTCAAATAACGAGAATCAATCTGCTAAACCCACAACTCCCCCAAAATACTCTTGGGCAGAAATATTGTTTTCTCAAGTGTTCGGGGTATTAATTGCAACATCAATTCCATACAGATTCGATTCTTTTATGATGCCAACACCATGGCCTTGGTTATTTTACAGACATTTGGGTGGCCACCTTTTCCCTTGCAGGCTTAACTTTCTTCTTCCATCTGGCATCTCCTATTCTGCTTCCTTGAGTCCCAAAGTCTAAACTTCAATGATCCCTTAAGATTTTTTCTTTCCTCTAATACTGCTTGCCTCTGTCTTACAGAATGCAGTGTTTTGCATTGCTGACATTTTCCACAAAATTCTTTTCATTTTTCATGTTGTTGCCAAAATGTCAACATGCAAATATTTCATGGACTTGCCAACTTGAATCTGAGTAGACCCATACAGGACAACAAAAGCAGAATAAGAAGTGATACCTGGTGATGAATATATTGCCTGTTTTCTCACAGTGGATTCCATCTTTGCTCACCTTGCACAGTTTAGTCCCTTTCTGAAACTAAAAGCAATGCTTTTAAATGAACAAACTGTAATACTAGAGAGAGAAGATTTCCTCACCCAAATCCAAACTATGTTAAACAGTGTGATCAGGAAACTCAACTTTACTGACAGAAGACAATATTCAGCATTTATGGAGGCAATTTACATCATAGCTTTCCTTAACATATCTATGAAACAGGCTAATGTGGTTCGGATTTGGAGAACAATTAAAGAAAGCCTTCTTTTGTCTCTAATCATTCACTTGGCTCATGAATTCCTAGAGGAGTCAAATAAGTCATTGGACTTGAAGACAAGCGCTTGTCAGGTTTCATATGAGAATCCAATTCCCTCCGTCTTTAATGCAGTGTCTATTTTTGAGGATAATAAAAAGGATCTCATAAATAGCAATGAAGATTTAAAAAATTAAAGTATCTGAGCCTTCAGCTGGACATATTCTACCAGTTTTTAGGAAAAAAAAACAACTTTATTGGTAAGTTATTCTCAAGTATAAGATAACTGTCTGAAAATAGAACTTTGCTGCCGTTCTTGGTGTGTAGACTCACTTCCACAAGTCTCAGCTGAATGCCTTGTCCAAGAAACTGCTACTGAGAGGTTTGGCTCTTGAGGATAAATGGTTTTATTGCGAATCTAAAGGCACTGTGGATAAAGATGTCTAAATTCTATTTGTGTATCACTAAAGGTCTGTGATGGGGGCGTGGCAAAACAAAGAAACAAGCAAATAAACAAACATAGCAAACATAACAACAGCACTGGGCAGTGAGTTAGGACTAACTACAGCCTGACTATGACAAAGACAAGATGCAGTCATGTCACAGAGGATGACAGTGTTCTAGTCACAGTTTTGACAGTGATAGGATATTAGAGTTGCATGCCATATGATGACATTTCAGCCTAGGATGGGTCCACAGTACAAAAGTTTGCTCATATGTTTAAAGGGAGCTGAAAATGATTGTCACCAAATGGCATGGTAGCCTCTACAACACCATAGCACGGTGCATTCATTCCTCCAGTCTTGGATGCTGTTGACAGAAGAAGGCACCATATTCCAGATGAAGAAAAGTAAAGAATGGGCAATTATGTGCACAGATATCTTTCCAATTTTACAATAAGTAACTAGGTTACGTGTTTATGTATTTACTGACTATACTTTTATTGTTATTTTAGATTATTTCTTCTACTCGATTAAGAAAAAGTCTAGTGAAAAACAATATGTCAGAGCTGGAGAGATGACTCAGTGGTGAAGAGCACTGATTGCTCTTCCAGAGGTCCTGAAATCAATTCCTAGCAACCACATGGTGGCTCATAATCATCTGAAATGGAATCCGATGCCCTCTTCTGGTGTGTCTGAAGACAGCAACAGTGTACTCATATAAATAATAAATAAATGTTAAGAAAAAAAGAAAAATAATGTGTTATGCCAACATTCGCTTCATATATCTCTTGTTTACACTGTGTTGTGTTTTGAAATTGTCTTCATTGGCTCATGTTTTTGAATAGCTGATACTGAGCTGGGCATGCTATATGGGAATGTTGTGGAACCTTTAGGAGGTAGAGTCTCCCTGGCAGAAGTGAGTAATTAGGGGGAGGCCTTTGAGGTCTATAGCTGAACCCCGCCCACCCATGCTCTGCTTTTTGATCAGCTAAGATGTGAGGATGATATTTAGCTGCACATTTTTTTGTTACTCTGAAGCCACCAGCTGTGGAAATCTCCCCTCCTGGATGCAATGTGTTCTTTCATATTGTGGAACAATACAAAGCATTCCTTCTCAAAGTTGCTTCTTGTCTCATATGTGAACAGCAAGCAACATGAAAAGGAATAAATATACCTTGTCTCTTGTGTCAAAGGACACGGCAAATTATCAACCTGTAGTGTGTACAGTTATTTATAGGTACAGTATAGTATCTGTTCATGCTTCACAAATGCCTAAAGCTACAAATGTGTTAATATATATTTGTATTACATATACTATATAATAGTATATATCATTTACAAAATATATTTTACTAGACTATCATGTTCCAGAGTAAGTAAAAGTCATATTGGGTATGTACCATTTCAGAATGTCTCATTTGGTACCGATGAAGTAGAATTATTTCCTCATAAAATGTTTTAATTCCTAAGGCACTTTTAACTTTTCTTCCCAGCGAGATTATATTGTTGACTCAGTTGTTACCTGATTCTCTGGGAGGATCTGAAGAATAAAAGAGACAATTACATAGTTGAGAGGACAGACTCCAGAGTCACTACAGAAAGAGTAAATCCTTAATCCCAGAGTTTGAATGTTGAGGAAAAACTGCTGTGGGTTCTACAACAACCTGGCTATAGAATGAGGTTGTCCTTATTTTTCTATCTATCTATCTATCTATCTATCTATCTATCTATCTATCTATCTATCTATCTATCTATCTATTTATTTATTTTGGTTTTTCAAGACAGGGTTTCTCTGTGTAGCCCTGGCTGTCCTGGAACTCACTTTGTAGACTAGGCTGGCCTCTAACTCAGAAATCTACCTGCCTCTGCCTCCCAAGTGCTGGGATTAAAGGTGTGTGCCACCACTGCTGGAATAGAATGAGGCTGTCTTATAGAGGGGAAGAGAATGGGGCTTACTCTTGGTGAGGGGCTGCTGACATCCGATGTGGACTTAGTCTTTCTGATGGGCAGAGGCCCAAGATTGAAAGCTGTTCCTTTCATGTCTCCCATGCTTTCTCTGCCTGCTTTCTCCATCAATTAGAGACTCAAATAGGATGTAAAGACAGTAATCCCCTCCCATCACATCCATCATGGCGGGGGTGGTGGTGGTGGTGGTGGATGGGAATGGCTGTTGGGGAAGATAGAAGGAAATTAGAAGCTAGAAGCTAGGAAGAGACAAAAGGTTGTCTCACTTCCTTCTTGTCTGAGAGGAAAAAAAAAAGTCATCCAGAGTCTTCACACTTCTGTGAAGCTGTGTTGGAAACGGTGTTGGTTAACATATTAAAAATGACCTCAAAGGCATGAATGTGTGTTGGTGTCATATGAAGGAATGAACGCAAATTTCACTTGGATTAATTTGAACCCAAATTTGAGTCCTCCACTTCTTTCTTGTGTCTCCTGTCTGTCTATAGTTGGGGGGTACTGGCCTGTGTCTATGTTTGTTTCTTTTGCTATTCCTGACAAAGGGCTTTGCTCTGCATTTATAGAATAGTGTGGAACACATGGCATGGGAAAGAAACAAGAGATTTTACAGAATTCTTTAATGGAGTTTTACTCAGGGAGAAGTCATCTCAACTGACTCAAATTGCAAACATAACCACCAACAGACATTTTCAAGCTATATGCACATGTTGTCTCTAATATTTATAGTGGATATGTGTTTTACAATGTGCTTCCAATCTGTTGACCGTTTTAGCAAATGATTACCATAGCACACACATACACACTTATACTACTGTGGGTTGAGGGCATGGAACAGTACTTAGTTTAAATTAAAGCTATGCATTGGCTGAGGTTGTAAAAGCTCATTACATGGGAAATCCAAGATGGACACACTGTTCTCTTCAAGGCAAATTAAACATAGCTAAGCTGAGTACCAAGTATCATACTGATTAAAGTATAGTCTGAAGGTACTTCAGGAGGTATTATTAACTTTGCTGTGAGATCTACCCGAAGTTCAGAATTTGAGGGTGGGGTATCTATAGATAGTACCATAAAATGGTATCACTACTGAAAGCTTTCTGAGGACCAGTTTGTCACTGCAGGCTTTAATACATAGAAGGTGGTCAACAGTGCCCATCTAAATCAACTTCAGACACATTAAAGAAATAACTCAGGCTTCCTAAGGCTGTAGGATGTGTCCCCTCTTAAGGTCACAGAATATACATTTCTGCAGTAAATGTGACATCAAGCTTTGAGTTAACCTTTGTCTTGGGAATATTATGCATCATGGATCATATTTTTAAGTAGTGCTAGTTCAGCACCTGGGACATCAGAAAGGGGAAGTCAGATTTCTGTTTTCCTGATTGAATTCGTTTTACCAGCCTGAGTGTGTAAATTATGTTAATGTTAATTCTTTGTTCATAGAACACTACTGTCTTTGGCCTGAGTAGTTTTTTCCCCTGTTTTATTTGTGTTATTCATCCATCTAACTTATTCTTCTCCGATTAGATTACTGTCCCCCAAAATGGCTTTCTGTTGAACGCCATGATTTTATCTATTAAGTAAAACTGGACAATGTGCTATCTAATTTCTCCTTCAACTTTGATGTTCTAATGAATGAGACTAGGACTTGAAATATATTTAGCTCAGTACCTAGCATATAACAAATGCCTAATAAATGTGGCTTATTTGCATAACTTATTATAATTACCATTATTAAATCTGATGAATTTTTATTGCTATTCCTGAATTTCACATATTGTAAAGCTGTTTGGGATCACATGACTCAGTGACTCTGCCACTGAGCTGTAAAAAATCTAGCCACATTTTTCCCCTTGGTTGGCTCCAAAGTACCTATTATGAATTTATCATTGAATTACCAAATTTAAACCTAGAAGTAATTTTAAAGGTTAATTTTCATCGAGGTAGAAATGAAGTATCTTATAAAGCAAACTCTTCCTAGAATAATTCCAGTTTTCGAGGTCAAGATACTCCCTCATGGGGTTCTTGTGCATTTTAGTGGACTTCTATACTCTGCTGCTTAGATTTCACTTAAGGACTCTTTTAGAGCTGTAAGGGACCTTAGCAAGAAGGCCAAACACCATTGAAGCCTCACTGTCAAGTTGTAACTTACTAGGTATAAAACAGGGTAAACATGTAAAACTGTCTCATTTCATACTGTATGGCAGTTATAGAGGGAGCATAGATGGTCAAACCTTGAGATATTACATATATATCTATATATCTATATATCTATATAATCCCTATCTATCTATCTATCTATCTATCTATCTATCTATCTATCTATATCTATATCTATATCTATATCTATATCTATATCTATATCTATATCTATATCTATATCTATCTATCTATCTATCTATCTATCTATCTATCTATATATATATATATATATATATCTCCAAAGCTTTGATTTGGACATCTTGTCTAATGTCAGCAATGGCTTTGGCACCACCATGCCATCAGCTACCCCTCCCCCACTGCCCTTTGGCTTCTGAGTATTTGTGATAAGACTGACTGTCATAAGTAGCACACCTAAAGTGCCAGAGCAATGCATCCCTTTGCTGTAGCCTGGAGTCCTTATCTGAAAGTTGCATTCTTGGCCAAAGGAGACTCCATTCAAGGAAGCTGAGGCGCTGACGAAGACCCTTACCTCAGGAGGAAGTTTCTTTATCCACAGATAGGGTTGTCTTCTGTCTATGTATTTAATTTTTTTTTTTTTTTTTTTTTTACATCAGGCTTAGTGGTAAATGCTGTCTCACCAGCTGGGTTTTCTCTTTTGAATACACTTATATCAAAAGTTGAGGACCCCTCCCTTTAAGACACTAAACCTTGATGTGAGAATTGGCTGAGTGATTCTCCCCAGCTCACACTTTCATTATAATTGGGTGTGCCAAACAGAAGACACTTGCAGAAAGCAAGAGTGTTAGTGGAAAAGAAAGATAAACACATCATAGAAAAATTAGTAATGAGCAATTTGTTATCCTGGTAGAACAGTTTTTAGCTTCCAGGAGATTCAAACATTTCTCTTCATTTAATCCACAATTCAAACCCAGAGGCAACATGGCTTTCAAAGTGTGTGTCTGTGTGTGTGTGTGTGTGTGTGTGTGTGTGTGTCTGTGTCTGTGTCTGTGTGTGTCTGTGCCTGTGTGTGCTGTTGATAGAGTTCCAGAATCCTTGAGAGAAATCTACAGGTCATGTCTCAATCTTGACTCTCAAAGGACTTTGTACTGTGACCATCCTCTTGCTGCTGATCAAGGTCAGATATGCTCTCTTGCCCAACCAAGAACAAATCCATGCAATTCTGTCTCTCACATATGTGCTGAGATTTAGATCATCAGTTAACTCTGATTGTTCTATCTGGAATCCAGCAACTTTTAGTAGCATAGATGCAGATGGTCACCCTGGCAATTAGCAAATCTCTCCCTCTCCCTCTCCCTCTCCCTCTCCCTCTCCC
>NC_034590.1:129848234-129862939 GCF_900095145.1 Mus pahari | reverse complement strand
CTCTCTCTCTCTCTCTCTCTCTCCCTCCCTCTCCCCCTCTTCCTCTCCCCTCCCCCTCCCTCTCCCTCTCCCCTCCCTCCCTGCCCCCTTACTCTGGAATCTATGGTTGGGAGGGGTGTTAAGAGGTCTGTCCAAAGGAACTGGCCAGTAGCCAGACTATAGGGACTCTCTAGAGCCAAGCAAAATGCCTAGGTTTCTCTCTTTACAAAAATAATGCCAAGTAACAGTGAACATTTTCTCTAGAGAATTCTGAGCCTAAATTCCACCAATATTTTGTCCTCCCACGGCTATGTTCAGCACAGTCTGATAGGAATCATATACCAGGCCCTCAAAACAGATATGTTAAACTAGCCAAATAAATAGATCAATAGAATACATGCCCTTCTGGAAAAAATGTATCTGTTTTTCTCAATCTACCTCTTGATCTGTAATGTATGGACGTTGTTATTTGAATTTGTTTGAAAGAAAATAATCTATTTATATAATATGCGAAATCTATAAAATTTATGCTCCAAGGTGCTAGTCGATTTAAGCTTGCAGATATCCTTCAGACAGTAAAATCATCCTGAGATGGATTAATCTCAGACACATTCAACTAGTCTTTAGGAAAAATGACAAGGGATGGAAGAGGAGAGGGATAGGGTGTGAGGACTTGGGGCAGCTGCTTCTTTTACAGCTAGGCAAACCATTTCATAAAGACCAATTTTTCTTCTTTACAAGAAACGACTCTTTGGCCCCTCACCTGCAAAAGACAGGGTGGTTAGAGAAGTCTGAAGAAGGCCAGATGCCATTCCCTGTTGTGTCTGAAGTCACTGTGCTTTGATGCAGACGTGGTGGTATTTCATCTGACTTCCTCTGTGGTCCTTTTTATATTACTAGCCTCCTCTGCTCCCCTGACATACTTGGAAAGTTGGAAAACTCTCCTTGCTGAGGAAAATGAAGCCCTTGGAGATAAGGACACACAAACGAATGGCCGCTCCCTTGGAACCCATACTTGTCCGTTCTCTAGTATTGCAGATATTCATAGAAATATCTTTCCATGCTCTAAGCACGGAATTTCACCCTCCTGTGATGTTGCTGCTGAGTATCAGAATGGCTGATCTCCCAAGTCAGCAGGCGACAGACTTTTGGTTTTGGCTTTTGTAAGAGTGGATGAGACTTAACTGTCCTGTGTGACAGCTTCTCTAGGGAGCAGAATTCGCAAGCTAAACAGTTGCTGAAAAGCATAAAGAATTAGTGAAGTGAAAATCGCGATATTTGTTTGGCAATTGAGACAGGAGTGACCTTAAAATGCTTAGTCCAGGACATTTAGAGCCGGGATGAATGAATCTTTGCCCAATACTTTCCTCTCATTATCGTGTAAGTCTTAGACTTTCCAGAGTAACGGGAAATTAATTCAAATGCAGCCTGGCGGAATAAAAAGGATAGAAATCAAGACTCCGGAGGCACTCTCCCCTCAGCCCTTTGGGGGAGATGACTTCGCTGCCCCGACCCTGGAGTTTAGAGCAGGGAGAACCGGGAGGCGCTAGGACCTGGGTGACTCCTGGCTGAGGCCCCGCTCGTGAGGGCGGAGGAGTAGAGGAGGAGGGAGACGTGGGAAAGGAGGGGAGCTCCGGAGGGCGGGGGAGTCATTTATGCGGAGCGGGCGCCGCTGCTGTCGCCACTCACAGTCCCGGCGCGTTGCTCGGAGCCGGAGGGAGCGCAGCAAGCGGGCGAGCGAGCGCTTGGAGCCGGGTTCAGCAGAGGGGGCGCCCGGCCGCTGCCAGCGCTCCGGCCGGTGATCTCCACGGAGCTCCAGGGCCGGAGGGGAGCAAGAGGCAAACGAAGAGTCCACGAGCAAAGCCGGGAGAGCCCGCGGCGGAGGCGCCAGTCCCACTCCGCCGCCTCCTGTGCAAGCCGGGGAGCGATCGCTCACCGCCCCGCCGGCCCAGAGCCTGTCACCCCGGTCCCCTCTGCCCCAGGGATGGTCTAAGAGCCTGAGAGGGGTTAGCTGCTCTGCTTCGCTCCCGGGCTCTCCGCCTCCTACCGACCGCTCCCGGCTGTGCGCCCCGCCGGCCCAGGCCGGAGAAGTTAGTTGTGCGCGCCGCTTAGCGCGCGAGCCAGCGGGCGGGCGAAGGCGGCGGAGCGCGGGGACCATGGACTGGGGGAATCGCTGCAGCCGCCCGGGACGGCGGGACCTGCTGTGCGTGCTGGCACTGCTCGCCGGCTGTCTGCTCCCGGTGTGCCGGACGCGCGTCTACACCAACCACTGGGCAGTGAAGATCGCCGGCGGCTTCGCGGAGGCAGATCGCATAGCCAGCAAGTACGGATTCATCAACGTAGGACAGGTAACCAACCCCTGGTGACACAGGCTTTGCACCCAGAAGCTAGTCGTTTGGGGGCTTCTTGTCCCCTCTGCTTCGATCCCTCCCCCTTTTCCAGATGTGCTTCTGCAGCTGTGGCCCGAACTCTAGGGCGATGCTCTCTCCAGCGCGCTCCCTGTACAGTCACATACATGCCCCGAAGTTGCTGGGATCTCTGTTTAATTTGTTTTTACTAGCAATGAGGGACAGGTAGGGTCTGTGGAAAATATGGAGTGCCCTTGGACAGACTGAGACTCGCCTGGACCTTTGGACCTGGGAAGTCCAGAAGCGCTAGCTATTTAGCTTGAGGAAATAGCCCTGCGAGTGGCTGTGGCAGGGAAGGTTGAGACCTTTGGGCCAAGGAGTGAGAACGCCCCTGGTTCTAACTGGGAGAGAAAAGCCTGGATTAACCTCTTGGGCCACAGAATTGCTGTGCTCTGGAGAGCTTTGAGTGCGGCATCTGGACGGGAGGTGGTGGGGAGAGAGGAAAGGGGCGGGACACTGGGAGGGACGCAGGGATTTAGGGGGATCCTGGCTGCTGCCTCTCTTGGCCAGGATCCAAATGTGGGCCCCTGGAGCTGGGTGGGGAGGGACCTGGAGACATTGAAAGCGGTTGGAGTGTTCAGCTCCGGGAACTTGGGAATCTTCTACTGGCGTGGAACCTGGGGTACCTGGTTGTGGCGTGTGGCAGGAATGTTTTGCTGGGGTGCCTTTGGTGGGTTTTCGTTCGATTTGTCATGCTGAGGGAAATGCCAATACATTTTTATGGGACTCTTGGCAGCGCCACCGATTTGTATTCTGGCCTAAATGGCCTGGATTTCGTCCTCTTTCCCATGTCCCTACCAGAAAATGGACTGGAGAGGGCTCCGTTAAATGCCCCTTCTAAGGACCTCACAACTTCTTTGGGACTGATCCAAGAAGGGAGCCCTGCCGAGGCTCTGACGCGACTAGAGTGGAGTGTAAAGCCAAGGTGGGAGGGCCCTAGGGGCGTTTGGGGGCCTTCACGTGGTGCTTCAAGGCCGCGGGGCAGAAAGGTGCCCAATAATACTTCTGAAGCAAGAGGGCACAGATGGTTTCTGAGAACCGTTTCCTTAGAACTCCCCAATTTGGATGGCGGGATGGTTGGACAGCCCTCGCTCTGGCCACTGGGGGGAAGCGGTCAGGAGCAGAGCTGCTGTGCCTGCTTCTAGAAATAAACTGGGGAGCAGCTGTGAGAGTTCATAGGACAAGAGGGCGGGCGAGGTCTTGCTCTTTACCCTGCCTCCTGTAGGGAGGATGTATTCCAGAGAAGCCAGTTCCGCAGAGGACTGAGACCAGGACAAGGGGCATGGTTTATGTTCTATTCCCCACCCTTTCTTTCCCTTGGTCTCCTAAAGAATTTAGGGCACCCAGCCAGATTTTGTTGCCAGAGTGCCCTTCACCTGCAGGAGAACTGCCTCTTGGAGTTCTGTTGGCCTCTTCTATGAAAGATACCCGGAGTCCATTCCGGTCTTTTTACAGTTGAGCACTGAATATCCTTCAGTGGTACCAAGGGGAAAAGAGCATATCTCTGATCTTTCACGAGATATTTTCCATTCAGCCGACATTAAGCTTCTTCTGTCCCAGTTGTATTAGGGAGGCTAAGTTCTCAAAATCACACTTATTTCTTAATTTCATACACAACATTGACAAACAAGAGATTAGGAGCTTGGGACAAGAGACTGATCCCCACATACAAAGCCACAGTAGGGACCTAAGATTCTGGTTCAGGCTGGCTCTTCTGTGCATCTTGCCGATTAGAGAGTCCTTCCACCCAATGTGCAGAGTAAAATCCCCATACTCCTGAATTCTGATTGGGTAACTCAGTACACTGGAAGCAAATATCCAGTCATGGCTCACTAATATTTAGTTTAGAAGGACCTGGACTTGGAGATGCTAGGATGTTTCTAACTTGAAGGGTAGAGCGAATCCTGTCCTCCTGGACCCAGAATAGAGCTTAGACTGCAGAATCCCACAGCCTCTAGTTAGAGGGGAGAACTCTTCTCTCATCCACTTTAAACAAGCAAACATGTTAATATCCTATAGCCTCTGCTTTTTACAAATGCCTTCATAGTGAGGGTCCACAGCTTTTCATGTTAAGAATTCTAAGAAAGTTTATATATACATAACATGAAATACTATTTGATGTAGTTTTTTTTTTTTTTTTACAACCCCGATGTGGAAATACAGCCATCCCAGTAGTCACAGAGGACCACTGAATTGATGCAATCACTAGTGTAAAAAGATCTGCTATTGTACAGTGTAAATCATTTCCCCGTGGATCAAAGGGGTATGAGTTTTGGTTGAGACTTAGGCGTGGTAAACTGAGTTCCTGTGTGTAGGATCCTGGCACTGTAAGGCAGAAGGTATTTCTTATCTTATTCATCCTTTACTGCACTGACCTTTTAACACTTTAGACATCCTTTTGTTATTCTTTCTTCCCAGCAATAAACCAGATGTGGTTCAGCTTAGGGCAGTAAATAATTTGCAAATGTCTCTGGAATGTTTTCACATTTCTACCCAGTTGTGCTGAGGATTGGGGGCGTTATCACATGTGTCACAAGTTAGAACACACACACATGTATACACACACACATATAGTGTGTGTGTGTGTGTGTGTGTGTGTGTGTGTCTGTCTGTCTGTCTGTCTGTCTGTCTGTCTGTCTTCACTATGATAGTCTACGTGAGTAAGGTAGTAGATTTTCACCACACTAAAGCTACAATGTTGACTGTCTATGTGTCTACTTAGAATATCAATGCAGTGCTTTGTGTAGGATGTTAGCAATTAAAGTTAAGATTTCTGGCCCAGAGATTTCTGCAGAAAAGCCTAGGAGGTTCTCTTTCCTGTTCAGGGAAGGCAGGATGTTCAGAGTAACAGGAGAAGCAATCCAACAGACAAACACAGAGGACTTCCGGAAGGAATCAGCGCTGAGCACTGTCTTGCTTGTGGTTATGGAGATAGCATTATGCTTTCTTGGTTTTCATCACATGCTTCCATTTTGTGAATGGTCTATGCTATAAAATTCTGATGTGATGCCTAGCCCTAACCATTGGTAGTGGTTGCCAGTTTGTCAGCGTACATCCAGTTTTGTTTACTATGTCATCTGTATGATGCCAGCATTCGACAAGCTGAGCTCTGACTAGGAACCCCTGGGGTATCTAGAAATGTCAGCTTCTATGATAGTGGTTCTCAATTTGTGGATCACAAACCCTTTTGGGAGAGTCCAGTCATCCTTTCACAGGGGTCGCTTATGACCATAAGAAGTGTCAGATATTTACATTATGATTCATAACAGTAGCAGGATTTTATTTATGAAGTAGCAATGAAAATAATTTTATGGTTAGGAATCATCACAACATGCGGAACTGTATTAAAGGGCCACAGCATTAGGAAGGTTGAGAACTGCTGCCCTATTGGAATGCCTAAGGGTGGGAGATATGCATGGCTGTTGGCCTGCTTGGTTGAGAAAGAAGCCTTTATTCTCTGAGTCTTTGGGCTAACAGTGTACTGGTTAGGGAATTGACATCTAAAGGAATAAGATCAGATATGTATTATCAATTGTAGGTAGAATAAATCTGTACAGAGAGGAATTAATGTCTGGTTATTTGAATCCAGGGAAAAGGTCTCTTGTGAAGAGTTGGTTTGCAAGGGTATGTGTTGTATGTATCCTTCTGTGAATTGCCTTACTACCATTGATTCCAAGAGTGAGATGACCAATAGAAGCCTTACCAGCAGCCATGGCAGCTCTTCAGCAAGACTCTACAAGGATAAAGCCAAATGGAAGCCATCCTGGGCATTTGCTTTACAGGAGGCTACCCCAGAGAACATATGGGTGTGCAGACTGCAGAGGCCACGAGCAAGGCTGTAGAGAGTCACTGAACTTCATGGTGCCCCTGTGCCTTCATGTGTAAAGTGATAAATCTTGAGATAATCGAGTGAGTTAACTATGCACTGCTTAGCTCAGCTCAGCACATAGGCCTGCACTTAAAGGTTTGTTGGATTTGAACCAGAGGAGGAATGTTAAAATAAGCAAGAGCTAAATGTTATTTAGATAGACAAAAGAAGGACTTTTTTTTTTTAAAGGAAGATACAGAATGTAGATGTCAGAAAAGTGATTTTTTTATGGCTAAGCTAGATGGGTTTTGTACACAGGGAGAATGATTTTCTCTTTCAGCTAACCATTTAAGACAGTTTAAAAACAGTTTGATTAAATTTAAAACACGAGAGCCGATTTCCCTGGATGTTAGGTACCACCTTCTCATATTTATCTTTGTTGTAGCCTTAAATATAGGCTAAGCTTGCTCGAGATGGAAGGAAGGGACAATATGTAAAGAAGAAGGGCTAAGAATGTACCTTAGCTGGTAATATTATACAGAGAGCTGAGGTCAGTACCTAGCACCCCATAAATTGGGCATAGCAGTGCATGGATTGGAAGCTCAGGGATATATATATATATATATATATATATATATATATATATATATATATATATATATTTCAAGGGTGTCCTGAGTACAGAGAGCTGAGGTCAGTCCCTAGCACCACATAAATTGGGCATAGTGGTGCATGGGTTGGAAGCTTAGGGATATATATACTTTCTTTTTCCCAAGGGTGTCCTGAGCCCAGCCTGGACTACATGACATACCCTCTGAAACTGAAAATATCCAAAGAATAATTATATAATAAAATGTTTTACTTTAGCACATTATGTTAAATCCTACTTGAATTAAAATGTAAAAAAATGAATGTTATTTATACAGGTAAAGTCAGATGACTTCTCAGGTAAGCAGGGAATTACCTTGATCAGGAAGAACCTTGCTGAAAGATGTCATGAAGCTGCCTGATGTCCTGATTAATTTTGACCTGTGAATAATAGGATTCTTAAGTACTGATGAATGTTGAAGAGGGAGTTCTGGGTGTTCATGGATATCATAGAAATAGGGGATGTGGCTACCCTGATCGGCTATACTCGAGTGGACTGTGTTCCCCTAGTAAATCTGTAAGTGTTTTGTGAGCAGGAGAATACGTGGATGGTTAATCCCACCTTGGTCCCGGGGTGATATCTATCTGGTGTTGCACAGGGCAGCAGCTCTTCACACCCATCCCAAGTCCTGCCTTGGCTAGTTGCTTTCACATGCCTGTCCTCATGGTGACACTGAATCAGAGCAGGGAAATCTTTACTGGACAAAGCCATCAAAGGCCATGGCCTAAGGACGATGCTGTGTGTGTGTGTGTGTGTGTGTGTGTGTGTGTGTGTGTGTGTCTGCTGGATTAACCTCATAGACAAAGAATGGCTTCTATGAGTCCTTTGGGTTTCTGTTCAAATGTTTGAAAATCTTTTCTCTCTTTCCTTTTTTTTTTTTTCCTCTTGTGAGCCCCAAAGCCATTGAATTTCCCTTATCACAATCTTTCATGGGCTTGTATCCAGAGGTTTTAACTTGAAAGGTCAGCCAGAAAAGCAGCATAGTATGCTGGGAAAATGTCCAGAGAAAGGGAGTCCTGACCCAGAAACACCCCTTGGGATGGGAGGGGTGTTTGTGTTGTTGGTTCAGGTTCTGTGCAGCAGAGCCTGGACTCTCCCCAAGGCAGAACCATCTCCAGGTGTCCTTTTGCCTTGCAACCCCATCACTCAGCTCATTCAGGCTGGGCTGCCTGGGTGATAAAAATGAATGCCTACAGACATCCATGCATGCTAGAAGATGCGCACACGCAATGATGTTTATGTATTTGTCTATTTTTGCTTTCATAAAAATAAACACTGCACACAGTTAAGAGTGAAATTACTTGTCTAGTGTTCTCATTAGTTTCCATAATATGCATCTCTACATCTGAGAGTACCGAGGAGAGCCAATTAATATCAGTAAGCACATTGATTTGAGTGAGTCCTGGGACAGAAGTGAGAGCAGGAAGAAAACAAGAGTAGGAGTATGTATGAGTGTGTGCATGTGTGTGTGTGAGTGTATGATATGTGTGTGCACATGTGCACGTGTGTATGAGTGTGTGTGCATATGTGTGTATGTATGTATGTGTGTATATGTATGTGTGTGCATGTGCATGTGTATGAGTGTGTGTGTGAGTATGTGTGTATATATGTATGTGTGTGAATGTGCATGTGAGTGTGTGTGTGTGTGTGTGTGTGTGTGTGTTTTCTTTTGCTAACTAATCAGACCCTCTGTTCCTCATTTATAAAATAGGGCACCACTGCTCAGCCCATTTAGGGGGATTGCTAAAATCAGAAGTACTGATAGGGAAGATTAATATTTGTCTAAAATAATGCACTAGAAGCATTATGTTTTATAAGAATCTTAGAGAGTAACAGGTTCTGCTCAAAGGAAAATGAATGGGGAGTGAAACATTTGTGATTTTCCTTTGGGATATAATTGGGTACAAAAGGGAGAATAGACAACATTGTACCTGATTTCACTAAGAGGATACTGAGGGATAACTAAACTTCTGCCCAAGAGCACAAACACAGTGTTGAGCATGAGTGGTCTGTACTTAAAAAAAAATAAAAATAAAAATAAAAATAAAATAAAAAACTGATCAGCAACTATGCCTTCCAGTCTCCTGGTTGGACAGGCCTGGTATTTACCAATTACATAGCATGTAGGGGCTGCAAAATCAAAATACCAGCTTCTTAATTTAACCCCACTGTGAATATATATTAAATAAGATCAAGGAAATAAAAACTGAAACATTGGAGGCCTATAAAGAATATAGAGGGAACCATCTTGGGTACAGGTGTCCAGGACACAACTCATGTCACTTAACTACACCATGGCAAGAAGTTGAAACCGTTCTACCTGCCTCGCTGCCATTCTGAAATCAGCAGGTGATTTTTTTGTTTGTTTTATGGAATTTTAAGTGGTTTATACCATTTTTTAAAAAAAAATAGAAGAACCTATCCTGAGCTAAATTAACTTCCATTAATTACAACACTTTTTATTTTATTACAGAAACATTAATGAGTTTAATCTAGTAGTGTTTACAATCCAGGTAGAGGTTTACATAAGGCACGTTGGCATGTGTGCCTCCTAGTCAATTTATAGGTATTTATGTTCCTTCTTCATGTGAAGAATTGTGAATTCGGAACCTCTTCAGTCAAGTTTTGTTTTGTCTTAAAGGCTGATTGTGTGCTTGTCTAGCTCAAACGCCAGAGGTGATGTTAATGTCTGTGACTCTCCATTTTTCCATGTTAGCTTCATGCTCGGGTAAATGTTTTCCACAAAGCCTCAAAGGTCATGTGAGTCTTGGTAATTCTTTTACTGAGCAGTGGCATTAAACCCCTAAAAGGAAGATAGTGTGTTCCGATCACTGAATGGGGCCATCTACTCCACTTTTGGGTCAGTCATTTGTCCAAGGGGATAGTGGTTCATGGGTGAGTCATCTTGAGCCACATGTCTTGCTTTGAAGTGAGTGAAATGTTCTCTGCTGGCAGTCCAACATTTGGGGGAGGGGCAGTTCCCTAAAGGAAAATGAAATTCTATTACTCGAATAAGAGAAAACAGATGTGGGACAGGGAATGGCCCCACTACTGATATGATTACAGAAGGCCATGATGCGTAGGCTAGCTCCAAAATTACCAGAGAGGATTAGTTATCTAACTGCGTTTACTATGTATACTATGATTAGTTATGCTAAGTTCTATGAGGAGAGAATAAAGCATGTGTCGCTTCAACAAATATGTGAGTCTCCCCAGGTCTACAGATTGAGAGATGTGTTCTAGGATTATGGAGTTTTACTCCCAACAGTCTTTCAGTGAAGCAGGGCAGACCTGCCCTCTTAGTATGTATGGTTCAGTCGTGCCTGGAGAGTATTCATAATGTACTGGAAGAAGCAGATGAAGATAAAGGTTACTACTAATAATAAAATCGGAAAGCTATGGAGGTTCCCAAGGAAGTATATTCAGTAGGTTTTGGTGACTAAGTGGAAGTGTGGTTTAAGGAAGAACGAATGCCAGGATGGCTGCAGTTATAGCCTTGGGACCTGAAGAACGTGGTGTCATTTGTACCATTGGAACAATCTGTGGGGGGGCATTTTTAAAGATTGAGATATAGATTAAACTTTAGTTTTTAAAGAATTTTGTTTAGCATAGGTTTTAGTGTGTATCATGTTTTGATAGATGAGTATATATATATATATATATATATATATNTNTNTGTGTGTGTGTGTGTGTGTGTGTGTGTGTGTGCGCGCGTGTGTGTGTGTGTGTCTATATGTGAAGATGTGTACACACATAGTGAGAAACAAGTAAACCCATCATTCTTCACATCTCTCTCCCTTTAATTTATTTATTTCAAAATATTTTCTTTTTAAAATTTTGTATTTTTTAAATTTTAAATTAAAAAATGTGTCTGTTTGTGTCTCTGTGGGTGTAATGGCCTGCAGTAGGCAGAAGCTTCAAATTCATCTGGAGCTGAAGTTACAGATCGTTGACAGCTGCCCAACATGGGTGGTGGGAACTGAACTTGGGTTCAGTGCAAGAGACACACATATTACTACCCTCTGAGTCATCTCTTCGGTCTATTTTTTTTTTTAAACAGGAGTACCTAAAATCTAGTCTTTTGGCTGCAAGTTTTCAATTAATAATAAATACTGTATATTATTACTTTAGTGTTCCTATTGTCCATGAAATCCCTAAGCGTTTCATCATTGATAACTCTACTCTTTTTGACTTGTACATATCGTTTCCCCTTCCTTCTCATTCATGATGCCTACCATTCTCCTGTGTTTCTCAGTGGCTTGCTGTCCCCACTTCCTTCAGATTCTACACACAATTGAGATCATCAGTATTAGGAAATGTCCAACAGGTGGGAGAGTATTTAGCCTAGGAAGGAAGTAAAGACCTCTGCAAGTAGACTTTACTGTCCATCCACCTCCACAGAAACTGTAGAAGTTTGTAGGAAGTGCACTGTGAACATACATTGCTGAGGGGTGACACATGAATAGAGAAGCGGGGACTGTGAAAGAAAGGTGGAGGAATGTCCTCATTTAGGGAAGCAAAGGAGGAAGGCAATGAGCAAAGGGAAGGCAACACAGGAAGGTGCTTTCCAAGAGGTCCTGAAGGAGAGAATGTGTCTATCCCACTGGGTCCACAGCAGTGAGGTGTGCTATGGGAGAATCCAGCAGGGTGGGAATGAGTAGAGTTCTCAGCCAGTGCTCTGATGGAGTTTGAGGGATGGAGTTGGGTTGTGAGCCACGCAGAGCAAGTAGAAATTCATTACCTGTACTGCTTCTGCTGAGTGTTCTATCTGTCTGTCCTCTCCATCTATTTCTCACCAACATACTGCAGTTAGGGCACAGACCTAGAGTCAAAGATCTTTGAACCCTAATACTATTACTTCTGAGCTGGAAGTACCTGAGTGGTCATCTTAAGATTTCTCTGCCTCCTTTTTTTTCCCCCATGGGTAAAGGGAGATAATAACATTAATTCCTCCTCACAGAATTGCTGTGAGGATTAATGAAAATAGCACCGACATGGGTTACATGATTAATAAATAAGAAATGCCACTTAATCTTTTTTTTTTTTTTAAGTTGTCTTAACCTTCATTAACTCACTTCAGTCTATTTATTTTCATGGATGCTGTCACTTTCAAACATGTTTGAGATTAGAAAAAAATGATCACTACCATGCTTGTGTCACACACACACACACACACACACACACACACACACACACACACACACAGAAAACCACACATTTAGACCTTTATTTTTCTATTCTCCAGTGAGCTCTTTGGATACAGTTCAGTGTTTCATTTACATTTATGTTACCAGCATGCAGAACAACACAAAGCATCGTAGAGTGGATATGTTAGACTAGAGGTGCAAAGAACTTAGATAAAAGGATACATTTAAGAAAAAGGGATGTTGGTGCCTCTGAATTCTCATAGGAATGAAAGAGAGTGGAGAACCAGAGGTGCTTATGTTGTGATGGAAATGACATGATGTGTAGAGTCATCATGATAGCATCAGCCACTGAACAGGCAGAGGGCGCATACAGAGCAGTGGGAACCATGGAAGGGGTGTCTGCATGCTTCAATGTTTGAAATATTTTTAGAAACCTCATAAAAAAAGATAAGCCACTTTTAAAAAATTTCCAAAAAGCAACATGGTTATTTGTTGCTCGTACTTATAGCTCAGTAGATATTGATTAAACAGACGAGTAAAAGAAATGAATCATTGATTGGTTTTATACCATTTTGTTCTTCATATCAGAGGAATGGAATTTGCCAGGTTAGAGGGAAGGCAAAAAGAGACTTTATGGGTACTAGGTACCTAGTACTGGAACACAAGAATACTGTTTTGAAATGACTGACTGAAGAACAGAATCTAGGTAGAGAGGTAACTGGTAGTGACCAAGGAATAGAGTGGGCATAGGGCTGTAAATTCAAAATAAAAATTGATGGCCAATTCAATAAATTAATGATTAGAGCCATTCCCAAGGGGTTTTGTTGCTGTTGTTTATTTGAAAGAGGGTCTCTATCTGTCCTGACTGGCCTGGAGCTTGGAGTAATCCTCCTGCTTCTGTTTCTCTAGTGAAGGGATTATAAGCACGGGCCACTATATGCATGTGCCCCACCCCAGAGGGTTTTCATAAGCTTCTCCCTGTAACAGTTCTGTTTGATGATAAGGTTCAAGGCGTGGTACAGGTGGGTGGCCAGAGAGGGACCAGCTGAGAGCAGTGGGTTAGAAGGGGTCAATAAGCTGAGGCTGTGAGGGAAGGTTGCTCAGTGTGGGATAGATGGGCATTGAAGTGATTTGGGCAGGTAAACCCCCGAGCTGATAAACGTGGAGTTTGCCTCACGTTTCAATTCTCCTTGGATACATGTAGACATTATCTCTGCTTCCCACTACTGTGTGCTATTATTTGCTCTGCAGGTCCTGTACCAACTTAAGGGATAAAGACAGACACATAGGTGATTGCTTTCAGCTCGCAACGTGTGTGGGTTTTTTTTTTTTTTTCCTTTTATTTGACTTAAGAACTGATGGTTGCATTGAACACTGAATATAAAAGAAACCGTGTACACAAAGATTTTAAGACCAGAAATAATACTTAAGGTTGACTTTTTTTTTTTTTTTTTTTTACTTTTGGTGCTATGACTTTTCCTGGGGAGCCAGAAACAAATGTCTTTTCATCCCATAACGCCAGGTAGGGCCAGATGACAAATCAAAAACACTCTTCTATTTCAATGTCTTTTATTGGACTCGTGTGTTTATCGGGGTTACTTGTAGCAGCATGAGTGAAGGGTTATTTGCAGAAGTGGGGATGACTCAAAGGCAGCTGCACCATCAAAAAACTCATCTGGGCATGGGTGACCCATTCAAGAAAACTGTAAGCCTGAAGCTCTTTGTACAACTTCCAGACAGGCCTACTAAAGAGGCCTGACTCTGATAGATTACTGCTTGGGGAAGGGTTTAGTGCCTCTTGTAACTCCGTGAGTTTTCTGAGCCTTTTCTGGTTATTATGACTCACATTCTTTCCTTCAGAAAGGACAGGTTCAGCTTGAAGGCAGTGGCTTTATCACATTTGGTTCTGAGGGACAGGGAGTCCAAGATTCTCTGCTTCTCTTTATGGAGTCTAGGCTGACCTCAAACTCATAGAGATCCTCCTGTGTCTGCCTCCCATGTAGGGATTACAGATCAGGTGTTTTATATCATACCTGCACTAAAGCACTATGCCATATATATTTTACTACAGTTTAGGTAATCATATAGCATGCTTTCCATCTCTGAATTATGATAAATAATTATAATTTATTCACATGTCATATAGCCTGTCCCGTGTGTATGTGTGTGTGTGTGTGTGTGTGTGTTGTTTTATGTATTCTTATCCTAAGTTTTACTGCCAGTAAGATATGGATTTTTAGATTTATTTATAGAGTGTCCTTTTTATAATATAGAACCATTTTTTTTTCATGTCAGATGGGTAATGTGTGACATCAAAACAAGGTGTGAGGGAGGAATGTCACACACTGATATGAACATCCAATCCTCAAGCTTAGGAGACAAGAAAAAGATGAGTAGTATATAGCATTTTAAGATTGCCTTATACAATAGGTTAATCTTGTTTGCATTTCTATGTTAATCTGTATGTTAATTTAGAGTTAGAATCACAAAGGAAGCATTAAGTTCCTAGTGTAATTTTCTGTGCATTATCTGAGTGGTTAATTCTCTCTTGGGAAAATTACATTTTGGATACCATGCCAGCATTGAAATCAGATGTATTAAAAGTAGAAAAGTAGGCTTTTTCTTGGTGGTTTTCCCACCATTCCAGTAAATCTAGTTCCCTCTCTCTCTCTCTCTCTCTCTCTCTCTCTCTCTCTCTCTCTCTCTCTCTCTCT
>NC_034590.1:129831292-129847517 GCF_900095145.1 Mus pahari | reverse complement strand
TGTGTGTGTGTGTGTGTTTGTGTGTGTGTGTGTGTGTTTTAGGGATGAAAGAGATTTGAAACCATCATATTCAAAGCTCTCTAAATAAAAACTTATTGGTAGAGCTGATTCTTTTTTAATAATATTCATAGATAAAAGATTTGGTATTTTTCTATACTGAAACACTGTTACAGCTGTGAAAATATTGCATTCTCTTCACATTGATGTTCCCAGGCTTGTGTCTTGTTTTCTCTAACTGAAATTTCTCAACTAAAATAAAGCTTGGTCATGAACACAAGTTAGAACGGAGTGCAGGGAGGGGACTTAATCCAGGAGCCTTAAACATGTTAGTCAAATATCCCTAACTCAAAATTAGAGTGGTAGTGCTTGCTTATGCTGGTGCTAATGGGAAGGTTTAGGTGCTCCTGCTTTGGGCTCCCTGCATTACTGACAAATTAAGACCCCCTCTTTGGGTTTAGTCTCATTAATAAAAGAATTTAAAACTGGACTCAGGGGAAACTCAAAGAGAATTTTTATTAGAGTTTGGGAGAAAACAGAAGGGCGGGCAAGGTGTAAACTGTTGCAGTAATAGAGTAAGCACTGAGGAGCCTTGAGGGGGAATCTGTAGAGAGAGGAGAGAGGAAGCAGTTCCCGCCCTTTGAGTTGGGCTGGGATGCTCAGCAGTGGAGGTCAGCAAGCAGCCATGTGGCATCAAACGCCTGTGGAATGGAAGGTGGATAGCTTCAGAGAAAGAGTAAGAAAGCCTGGAGTGCTGTGGAAAACATGCTTAGATGTCAACCATTATCAGAAAGACATTGAAAAATAAGAAAAAGTTATGCTTTTTTAGAATAATGATTAAGAAAACAGGTGGAATTAGCAGAGCTACATAGCCATTTTCAAAGATTTGTAAGTGACTTTTGGTGACTTCTTAATCTGAACTATCCAGCTAATTTCTCTCTTCTATTTTATCTCACCAAGACCAGTTATTCTAGCTGCACTAATGCACTAAATGATAGAGTGTGTGTGTGTGTGTGTGTGTGTGTGTGTGTGTGTGTGTGTGTGTGTGTGAGAGAGAGAGAGAGAGAGAGAGAGAGAGAGAGAGAGCATGTGTGTGTATGTGTTGGAGATAGAAGTAGTAGCAAGCATAAATATCAATGCTTTCTAAGAAAAAAAATTATAGACTGCTTAGGATTTTTTTACAGGAACCTTGAAAGTGCTATGCTAAATGAGACAGTCATATTATTCTGTTTATGAAAAATTCACATTTACAAATCTGTTGAAGCAGAAGGGAAGAGTTGATGAGGATTGCTACTCAAAATGTCATTTAATTGATTGTTATCTCCTCTCCCTGTTTTCTAAGAGAAGGTCAGATATCTCAAACTGACCTCAAACACTATGGAGACCAAGGATGACCCTGAACTCCTGTTCCTCCTGACTCTACCTCCCAAGTGTTGGGCTTTATAGTCATTTGACATTATGTATCGTGGTATTTCTCTTTTCAATATCTCTGGATAAACCACTGGATAATGCATGTATCAGGGTATCTATACCTGTGATAAAACCCAGTGTTCAAAAGCAACTTGGGATGGAAAGCATTTATTTCATCTTACAGTTCTCAGATCACACTCCATTACTACAGGAAGTCACAGGAGGAATGTAGAGGCAGGAGCTGAAGTAGAAACCATAGAGGAACCCTGCTTACTGGCTTCTTATGGCTTGGTCAACCTACTTCTTGTACAACTCAGGACCACCTATCTAGGGGTTGCACTGTCCACAGTGGGCAATGCCTTTCTCTATCTGCCATTAAACAAGAAAATGTACTACAGACTTGCCTACAGGTCAATCTGATGGAGGCTTTTTCTAAATTCAAATTCATTCTCCCCAGGTATGTCTAGGTTGACAAAATTATACCCAACAAGAACAGTATATTTTGCATGAGTAAAGTGTGCAATCTATCTGTAAAGCCCTGAGGATAATTAACAGGTACCTATTTGTCAACCATTCTGATACGTGTAACCCTGTTACATTTGCTTGTTCTGGTTAAGTTTATCTTAGATCGGGTGAAGGCAAAGTATAAACCATAGTGACGTAAGTAAAATAATTTGTAAGTGCTGTAAGGAAGCAATAATTTAGTAGATTAAGAAGGGATGCAGAGTGAGTGAATGAACACCTTTGAGACAGAAGCCAGAGAGGAAACAGTGAACTAAATACCTGAATGTTAAGAAGGAGCTATCCACAAGGCTGGCTGCAGGGAGTTGAGCTCACTACAGAGGAGACTGCACACACAAAATCCCTAAGGAGGAGGCCATGAATGTAATGAGAAAGCTATGGTAGAGCTTGAGATTGCTGTTAATCCTTCTCTGTTCTGAAGTCACCGGGGATTCTGATATCTGATACACGAAGACAAGTGCCTTCAGCATTTCTTAACTTCTTCCCACTTGTCTTGAAATACCTGTGCCATCTTGCTTCCTAATCTGCCTGTTAAGAGAACCTAACTTGCTCATGCCAGCAAGATTCTGCTGAAGGGACCCTGATATTGCGGCCTCTTGTGAGGCTATGCCAGTGCCTGGCAAACACAGAAGTGGATGCTCACAGCCAGCTATTGGATAGAACACAGGGTCCCCAATGGAGGAGCTAGAGAAAGTACCCAAGGACCTGAAGGGGGCTGCAACCCTGTAGGTGGAACAACAATATGAACTAACCAGTACCCACTGAGCTTGTGTCTCTAGCTGCATATGTAGCAGAAGATGGCCTAATCGGCCATCACTGGGAATAGAGGCCCCTTGGTCTTGCAAACTTTATATGACCCAGCACAAGGGAAGTCCTGGGCCAAGTAGTGGGAGTGGGTGGGTAGGGGAGCAGAGGTGGGGGGAGGGGTATAGGAAACTTTCAGGATAGCATTTGGAATGTAAATAAAAAAAAAAAAAAAAAAAAAAGAGAACCTAACTAAGCAATGCTCACCCCACCATTTCTCCTCCAGATACTATGTCATCTCAAAATCATTTCTTTATCTGCCCTGGAAGTATAGCTAAACACAACATGTAGGCAAAATTCCTGTGAGCTTTTCAACAAATGAATCCCTATTGTGCTTTCTCTTTGGGGACTTAGTGGAGTTGGGTTTTATTTCCCTGGTTTCTTCCTCATAGAGTGGGGCACCTAATTATTACCCTATTTTATAGCATGCTACATGGTATCTCACTCCCTAGAAACAGTCATTATATAGTTGAATCCTAAAACATTTACAAACATGTGCTATTTGTGCAAAATAAATCTGAAGGCTAGAGAACGTTTCTAAAATGTTTATCACACAGCCAATGAGGAAGGCTGGTCAGGACATACTATGTTTGATAAAGGGGTGGACTTAAAAACTCAATGATATGGGACTTTAAAGCTCTGGCTTCCTGGGAAGTAGCCAGCACTTATCTCTTACTGTTTCTGACCTTGGCAATGTCCTTGAGGTCATTCTGATTTTTGACTCTCAGCATGATTTGTGTGATCATCAAAGTACTCAGGATGACAGTATCCACTGTGAGAGCCAGGTCCCAGTTCACCATGGGAACAGACTTGGTTCTCCATGGATATCAGTGAGCACCAAGAGCCTGCTGGCTGTGATAAGTGCCCTGAATATGGCTGTGGAAGCCTTGTGTCTACTGGGACAGTGAAAAAGCACAGAGTCTTCCCGTCAAAGAACGGGCCAGTGGTAAGAGAACAGTTTCAGGTCACAGGCAGATCTACTGTCTGCTCAGAAATAGTGCAATGGCAAAAAAAATAAAAAAAATAAAAAATCCTTTTCCAACATATTGAAGGTCCTTGGAGCTCCCTGGAAGATAGCAGTGAAATCTTCTGATGGCCATAGACACAGGGCAGTGCCAAGCCAGATTGGTTGTTTTGGAAGGCCAAAACTCTGAAGTTAAATCTTCATGAGAGGGAGGTTTGGATTGCAGACTCCAGAACAAACAGACATAAATTAGCCCTGTAGCTTAGACCATAAGGAGTGGCTTCTGAAATATCCTGGGAGATAGGAAACAAACTCGGGACAAATAGAACAAACATTCATTGGGAGTTAACTCCCTTTAATTACAGAGAGAACATTCTCTTGCTTGAGTGACATGGCCAATCTCTCAAAGGAGATGGGTCTCCCTATTTGACCTATCTAGGGCTGTCAGATCCAAGCCTCAAATGACCAGGCCCTTGGGCTCAGGCACATAGAAGGGAAGATGAGTGATTTCCTGGGTTTCATGGAAGAGAAATGAGAATGAGTTTTCCCATGGGATGTGTGATTTAAGACGAGAGCAATTTCTTCCTCTGACATGATGCATCTCAGTGCAGACTCTTCCATTGTTTGTCCCGACTCCTGGAAGCCTTCTCCTATCCTTCTGTCTTCTCTCCTAGTCATCCAGGATTTAGAACTTCATTCACCCTCTTACGATCTTCCTTGAAAATGGACTGCCATGTCCATTTTCAGCGTCTGAAAACTGTCAGGTTCAGATCCTACCTCTTTGCAAGGGCCCCTTCCTTGCATGAGTGAAATTATCTGTGGGCTCAAATCTCCAGCATTTAAACTGTCATTAAACCTTGCATGCTTCATTTGACATTTTTTATCAAGCATGCAGATTATCTTTCTTGTTTTATTTCTTTCTGTTTGTCATTATTTCCTTTCATGTTAAACAGAAGGAGAAGGGGGCAGGGATGAGGGAGAGGGAGAAGAAGATGGAGAACAGTAGTACAGTAGTTCTGGGTGATAAACCCAGGGCCTTATGCCTCTGGGCAAGAAAACTATTACTGAGCTCTACCAGCTATTTATTTATTTATTTATTTATTTATTTATTTATTTATTTATTTATTGAGACAGGATATCACTAAGTAGCCCAGGCTGGCTTTGAACCCGTTCTGTAGCCATGGCAGATCTTGAACTTGTGGTCCTCCTGCCTCATCCTCCTGAGGTTTGATCTAGCCAGTAGTTTCTTTAAAGACAAGGTTTCGGTCTGGTCCATCTTCAAATGGCATGTGACACCTAGAAGGATGCTTAGTGGTTAAATTGGCCTCAGCAATGTATTCTTCAGTGGATAGATGACAAGCCATGAAGCCATACAGACGGCTCGAGCCATTGCTGCCCATAGTATGAGAAGTTATGGATTTTTGGAGTTGCATGTGCACAAGTGAAACATGAACAGAAGTGACACATGTCCCTTCATTAACAGTCGGCAACTGACTCCTGGTGATGGTCATCTGTCTGGGTGACTGGCAGACTTCCAGGTGGTAGATGCTTCATTAGTCTGAGTTCTTGAGGAAGCATCTCACAAGGAGATAGTGAACAGTGGGCATGTGACACAAGCAAGAGATAACCTTAGTGGTTTCAATTGCTTATTTTCTTGTGTCATCTGTTGTTGCAATGGAACCTGGTGGATTACTACAAAAGTCCAATCTTTTTTTTTTTTTTTTTTTCCCGAAACAGGGTTTCTCTGCATAGCCCTGGCTGTCCTGGAACTCACTTTGTAGACCAGGCTGGCCTCAAACTCAGAAATCTGTCTGCCTCTGCCTCCCGTGTGCTGGGATTAAAGGCGTGCGCCACCACGCCCAGCACAAAAGTACAATCTTAAAGGTTTTCTTCTTAGTCTTGTATATAGTATAGGATAAGATCTATCTTAGCCTGTGATAGAAGGGGTAGGAGGAAGGATTAGTACAAGCATCCTTTTTTTTTTTTTTTTTTTTTTTTTTTACAGTAAGTTCTAAGTAATCTACATTAACAACGACATATTTCCCAAACCAGAGAACCAGAAGGCAGATAAGCAGGTCTTTGTCCCCATGTGGACACTCGATTCCCTTTAGCATGCTAAGGTTATCCTTTCATTTTCCCTATCAAGTAAAATTGTTTTTTTTAATTTTATATTCAAAAGAATTGTTCTTGTAGTACCTGCTACTTGAAATGCTGTGGCTAGAGGGAATTCTGTGCTACGCTGCAATCTAGTGACATTTCAGCTCAATAGAAAAATTATTAAACAGGGGCAAAGTAGTCTTGCTGCTTGTCCATAGTGCCTGACCGTGCTTTCCTGTGCTGAGAGAACTGTAACACCCACTGCTGCAGAATCCACATGAGTCTTTGGTCCCCTTCCAGCTCTGCTCTCCTGGTTGGAGACCTGGCTTCACAACATGTGGGATCTTGCATTCCCTGATTTATGTGATGTAGACACAGTAGGGAACATCTGAGATGTGAAAAAACGATGGCCCGAGTTGAGTCTCGAACTGTTGAACAGAGTCCAAAGCAGCAGATTTTTCTTCTTTGGCAAGACGGAACTGAAGCAATATGCAGGGATTTGGTTTGCCGATTCCCAATCTGCTAAAAACTGGAGTACCTTAAAATGTGGAGCATGCATGCTTCATAATGTGGAAAATACTCCAAAGGTCACATGGCTTGCTGTCTTAGGTAAGCTGAGCACTGTGAGGCTTAATGGATTTTGGGGTTTTGTTTTGTTTTCTTAAGTTAACATACTCCATGTGGACATGCATACCTCTATACTCTTTTATAAATATAGGAAAAATTTATCTTGTTCAAGAAAAAAACCCTGAAAACTAAAGGCAGCAGTGAACCCTGAAAGGCTTTTGGGCTACTCTCTACCTCTGGGGCATGGAGGCCATCTTCAACAGTCATGAATTGTTTTCATTTCGGCTTTTCCCATTTGCCAGCATTTTGTCCTTCTCCATTCATTGAAAATATTTTAAAATACCCACACTCTGCTAAGGGCCATCCCAGGTGACACACTAACAGCAACACACACACTAGCACAGCACTTGGGAATTTTCATATTCAAGTGCAATGTATCTTCTTGCTTTAGAATAAATTGCTCATACCTCCTTGTCTCAAAATCACAATTCCTATTTCTTTTGGGGCTGTGAATTAATTGGTAGATTAGTTAGCATTTGTGAGTCAGTGGGGCCTGACTAACCTACAGTGGCTTTTCTCATTTGTTTAGGGATTGCTATGGTAGTGTGCAAATCCCTTTCAATTTTCTATATGTGTTTTTTTTTTTGTTTGTTTTTTTGTTTTTTTTTTTGTAAGCATCCAATTGATCAAAGCAAGTCATAGTACTAATCAAAGCTTCAAGAATTCAAGCAGTGGAGATATAAACTTTATCTCTTGGTAAGGGAAGGTGTGACTCATTATGTCCAGATTTCTCAGTGCTCCAGTTAATTGTACAGACAAAGATGTGTTGGATGGTGGTAAGTACTAAGAATAGAAAATAGGGAAAGGAAGCTGGGATTCTGGTGCAGTCCTGTGGCATAAGCACTTGGGAAGTGGAGGCCAGAGGATCAGGAGTTTAGGGGCCAAACTGGGCTTCATGAGACATTGGAATGAAAGGAAGGGAAGGGGGATGGAGGGAGGAAAGAAGGGAGGGATGAAGGACAGAGGAAAGGAAAGGAAAGGAAAGGAAAGGAAAGGAAAGGAAAGGAAAGGAAAGGAAAGGAAAGGAAAGGAAAGGAAAGGAAAGGAAAGGAAAGGAAAGGAAAGGAAAGGAAAGGAAAGGAAAGGAAAGGAAAGGAAAGGAAAAAGTGCCAAACAAGTCAGGGAAAGTAGAGAATAAATCAAAGGCAAGGAACGTGGAATATCTAGGAAAACTCTTCAGTTGCAAATAGTTGATTAAAGAATTTTCACATGACTAAACACCATGACCAATGAAACTCTTATAAAGGGAAACATTTAATTGGGGCTGGTTTAAAATCTAGAGTTTGGTCCAGTATTATGACAGGAAGCATGGTGGCAGGCAGGTAGACGTGGTGCTAGAGAGGGTATCTGGAAGTTTGTGGGCAGAAGGAAGAGAAAGTGACAACACTGGGTGAAGCCTCAAAACCTGCCCCTAATGACGTACTTCTCTAATAAGGTCACAGCTCCTCGACCAAAGTCACAAGTCCTAATTATTTCAAACAATGCCACTTGCTATGAGTCTGTGGGGGCCGTTTTCATTCAAACCACCATAGAATGTGAGTAAAGAAAGAGCCAAACCAGGTGAGGGCGAGGCATAAGTCTAATATATACTTGAAGCAAAGGTCTCGGGCCAGAGTTATCTTAGATGAATATGGAGAAGCCCATTGGTCCAGCGTGAGCACAGGTGTGGTAGATGATGGCTTCAGGAGTCAGGCAGGTGATCGGGGAGGGCCACGCCCATCCTGTCAGAGCCGTTTCTCCCATTTTAGTGCATTCCTGTAATGCTGAGACATTTGATTCTGATTTAGCAGATCTGAGATTCTCTAGATGCAGTAGACAGAGTGCTCTGAGATTAGCATGTCTAATAAGCTCTCAGCTGTAGCGCAAATGTTGCTGAAAGTGGTCCTGGTTTTCTCTGTGGGAGGAGGGTGGTCCTTTGAATGCTCTCTGTAGGTCCTTGTTCAGAATCTTTAAAGACAGACATGTGGCATAAGGGGTTGGCATTCACACACAGTCTAGTGTGAGGAACACTGAGTTTTGTTTGTGAAATCTCCCACCATTAGGCTATCTTTTTTTACCCAGAGAAAGTTTTTCTTTTCTTTGTTGTTTGCAACACACAACACACACAACTACTCTGGATCCTGTTCTTCCCAGTTTTCTACAGGGTTTTTTTTCCAGGGCATACCTGCTCTGCCTCCTTGCAGTCAGCCAAGTCTTGGTGACTAAAAGTCTTAGCCATTTTTTTCCCCTGGTCCTTGCTCCAGTGCCCCAGTCACTGTCAGTCCTGGCTGTGTCTCAATACAAAATGCAATAGAATTGAAAATCAGCTAATAATTGGGGTGTTTGGATGGCAAGAGAATACTTGGGTGCCTTTAAGGATACCTTCTGAGTTTGGCTTGGTGGGCTCTTCCTGCAGCAGCCTCTCTTATCCATGCTTTTACTTCCTAGTGTTTCAGTTATACCTTGGCCAACTTTGATCTAGATAGATTAAGTGGAAAAAAAAATCCCAGAAGTCAAAATGTTGATGAATGTAAAGGACTTCTAGTATGTTAAGTATTTTATATTTTGTTACCATTAACTTTATTTGTATTATTATTAACTTGAAATGTCTCTTATTGTGCTTAATTTGTAAACTGAACTTTATTGTAAGTTATAGGAAACCATAGTGTATACAGAGTTAGACCATCTGTTCTCTCAGGCATTCATGAGGGGTCTTTGAACTACAGCGGAGGATAGAGGAGCATAATTCACAACTCATGCTCAGAACAGTGAGCATACTAATACTCCTCCTTGCCCTCCATCCACTCTGGTCCCTTTTCTTACCATCCCAACACATGGAACATTAGCTGATTCTCAACTGTATTGAATTTTGTAGTGAGATACTCTGGCCATTGCATAATTACAGTCTTTTATGTTTGATATGGGAAAGATCTGCAAGTAGAATATCACAAGTAAGTACCTGGTGATATTGTGTGTCACATATTTATACTTTCCTGTTATTGATTCTGCGTGGCACTATTCATCCAGCAACTTGATAAGAAAACTTCAGCGTCTTACCTAGGATATGGGACCCTGGAAAGAACCTGGAAAACCAGTTTCCTCCAGCTTGGGTATTTCTGTTATGCCCCAGTGAGCTTATGCATGGTTTTCTGTCCTACCTGGATTGGAATACAAGGTGCATTTGAGAATTTTAATCTCATCTATCTCCATAGGAAATAGTCTACGGTGTGCATCTCAGAGTGGAATTCCATCTTCAATTCTTTAAAAAAAAATGTCTATCCCTTCATTTGATTGGGGGGCTAAGTGACATCTCTAGTGCATAGTTTTATTTTGTTTTTTACATTTAAGCATTAGGTTTTTTATTTTCTTATGTTTTTGACATCTGACTGAACCTCTCATGAGTCTTTTCTAAGCCCTTCTGATTCCTAGGACAAACTTTCCTTCCCATTTAAATCTAGTCTGCATATGTAGACCTTGTTTATGAATCCCGAGGTGTTGTTTGCTTGCTTTCTTATTTTTGTGACACAGTTTATCTTTTTACTCAAGCTAGTTTAGGATTCACTCTGTTCCCCAGGTTAACGTCAAACCCCTGGAAATCCTCCCCTCATCTCCTGAGTGTTGAGATTACAGGTGTAAGCTGTTATGCCTCACTTCCTATTTATTATTAGATGAGTTTTTTTATATTAGTATTAGGGTCATAAAAGAAAATTAGAGTAAGTAATTATAATTTCAAAATATTTTAAACAAATTGTGTCACAATTGACTGTATCATCACATACCAGGAATGGTTGTGTGCAACACTGACAGGTAATATATTTAAACTAATTATTAACTCAACCAGATGTATTGACTTGAATGCTATCATAAAGGGCTCTGCAATGTCAGTGTAACCAATCTCCATAAAATTTATTGCTTGGATATTGCTGGATCCCGTAATTCCAATAAGGTTTTGCCTTTTGCCCCCAAACTATCACAATAGATAGGGTTGTTATGTACTATTGGGAAGAAAGTGCGTGTGCGTGTGTGTGTGTGTGTGTGTGTGTGTGTGTGTTTTCATTAATAGTAATTCATTTGTCTTGAAATGAATGCTACTTCCAAAAGCCTGTAACTTTGGAAGATCCCTGGTATTCTTCTCCTAAAATACAAATACCTCTAGGTAGTTAGACTCTTCTGTAGTTTAGAATGGAGAGCAGTGTTACCACTTAGACCAGTGATTCTCAACCTTCCAGGCATTTAACACAGTTCCTCATGTGGTGGTGACCCCCAACCATAAAATTATTTTGTTGATACTTCATAATTGTTATAATTTGTAATGTAAATAATTTTGGAAATAGAGGTTTGTCAGAAGGGTCGTGACCCACAGGTTGAGAACCTCTGCCTTAGATCCTTCTTACACAGTGTAGAGAATGAAACCTAACAAAGAGGACCAGACTCATCACTACCCAGGTCTTCTGAAGGCTTGAGTTGTAGCATATTCTAAATGCTGATTACAAAAGATTGTGCTTAGAACGCCTTATTAAAAACATTCCGCCGGGCGTGGTGGCGCATGCCTTTAATCCCAGCACTCGGGAGGCAGAGGCAGGCGGATTTCTGAGTTCGAGGCCAGCCTGGTCTACAAAGTGAGTTCCAGGACAGCCAGGGCTNTACAGAGAAACCCTGCNTCGAAAAACAAAAACAAAAACAAAAACAAAAAATATTCCAGTTGTAGTCCCCGCACATGGGAGGTAAGGACAGGAAAATCAGAAGTTCAGAGTCATTCTCAGCTGTGTGATAAGTTTGACACTTCCTGGCCTACTGTATTAAGCAAAGCAACATGGACCAACAGCAGCAGCAACACAACCCAAAGAATGATGAGGAGAAACACTCAGAAGCCTTTCTGACTATTCTGATCCTTTGTTGGATGCATACTTACACTCTGATGAAGTGGCTCAGCAGGTAAAAAAAAACACTCATTGTGGAAGCCAGATGACCTAGTTCAAAGCTTAGAATTCATGCTGTCCTGTTACCTCTGCACATGAACCCACCCACATCATAGACACATAATAAATAAATAAATAAATAAATAAGTAAATAAATAAATAAATAAGTAAGTAAATAACCAAAATGAATCCACACATAATTCACATGCTTATAGGCATGCCCATCTTGTTTGATCCCTTGGACTTCCTCCTAGGAAAATCAGAAGGCTCATTTTTGGTGGAGGCAGATGTCATGTTTCCTTTTGCATAGGGATATGACCATGCTATCATGGGGTGCTTTTACCTGTGACTGCAGACTTAAGGTCCACAAGTTCAACGACTTGAGGTGCTTCTCATGTGGTTTGTGAAAGTGCTAGGGAGGGTATGGAGCTGCACCCATCATGACAAGCATTATACGTTCTGTTTCTAGGTCTGTAATACAACCACTAAAGTAACAGGATAGAGACAGCACTATAACTAGTGTACTGTACAGTGTAGCGTAGTGTACAGTCGTCACTGTAGAATTCTGTTTAACACGACACATGTGAAATGGGAGTAAATGCTTGTAGCTGCAGGAACCAGTCTCCACCCCAGGTCTTTATCACCATAGTTTATTGAGGCTTTAAATCTGTTTCACAATTTAGTTACAGAACCTTGGCACGTTACAGCTGAGGTGGAAGTTCTGTTCTTCATTTAAATTCCTTGCATCTGCACTGGACATGCAATTTGGCAATCCAGTATCTTGAACATTAACACAGTTCATGGATTTATCTCCAATCCCACGGAAGCCTCATAGAAGCCTAATATCTATTAAGTGAACTTAGTTTTTCTCCATTTATCTAGATATGAAATATTTGTATAGATAAGCATATGTCTTCAGTTAACTGCAAAAATGTGTAAACACTGCAATGATTCTTTTGGTGAAATACTGTATTGAGTTTATCTTTTATGTCAACAGTAAGTGCTTAGGAAAGATAAAGAGAGATACTTAAAACTCAATCTAGAGGGCCAAATATATTTTCTAAACATCACTTCTGACTTCCTTGTATATACATGCAAACATTTACTTAGAGGCATAATGGTTATTTGAGGTCACTTTTTATTTATTTAATATATATTCATGACCAAGAAAGCTGCTGAGATAAAAGGTCAATGGATTTGTTTCATGTTAAGGAGATAATAAATAAGTAAATAAAAGTTGGGCATTTGATCCAGGCATAGAAATTGCTGAGATAAGATAGTAATCCTGAAACTTATTGGGTTGAAATTGAATCTTCACTAAAAGCTGGAATGTGACTCAAAGCACAAGCTTCAGTATTCTTTAGGTTTTGCTTAAACCAGTGAGAACAGCACCGAATGTGATGTCAGAGCGTTTTGTTGCTATCAGTTGGCCCTATTGCCAATGTAGGACAGTGAGCAAATGTAGTGGGCATCGTTTCTATTGTGTGGGAAACAGAGACACTAATCCTTTCCCTGTCTCTTTCTCCTCACTGTTGGGATGGGTAAGTTTGTGTTAGGTAACCACTGTAGCCTGGGCTGTGATGTGGATGCTGCTAGCAGACCAGTGTTCTCCAGCATCAGAAGACTTACAGCTTGAGCAGGAAAAGAAGCCTAGAAAGGCCACTTGGGAGGTCAGAAAGGACTGTGAGTTCTGAGGAAATGAGTGTAAAATCTGACAAGGAATGAGAGATTGAGGGGCAGGGAATGCCTGGTTCATGGAACAGCAAGAACATAGGGGCAGGGGCTGAGGAGGAGACCTTGGGGCTGACTGCCAGAGAAAGTGAAGATGTTAGGAAGTGGTGGTCTGAAGGCAGTTGGGAGGAGAGCTGGTAGTCTCTCCTGGGCCAACCAAGTAAAGGCAATTTTGATAATTCCATAAAAGAAGAAAGTAAGCAAGTTTATAAAATGCTATGCTATCATCTTTTAGGAATCATTTTTATTGCATTTAATTTTTTCAGTGCTGGGAATAGAATGTAGGACATTATCATGCTTAAAGAATACTCTAGTATTGAGCAAAATTCCCAGCCATCTAACATCATTTTATATAAAATAAGTATGAAAGAACACTTGAATAGTGGGCAGTTCATACTGCTGTCCTGTTGATGCAGTGCTAAAATATTTTATCTTTTTGAAGCAGGGTCTTACACTATGTAGCTGTGGCTGGGCTTGAACTGACGCTATTTTCCTACCTTCCCAGTTCTGAGGTTCTAGGGCTTAGCCACAGTGCTTGGCTTAGTGGTAGAGTTCTTAAAGTGACCACTGTAAATGGTGCTGGAACAAATGATCTCCAAATCGGTTGGCATTTTTAAGGATTTAGAGGAGCAAGTATGCACAGAGCTAAAGTATCAACGGATCTCTCTTGCTAATATTACACCTAAAAAGATGTTCAAAAACAGTTTTTAAAGCTCGTATTTTCTGAAGATTCATGGGACGTAGCTTTAGGTGGAATCTCTGTGACGATCATGAGATTAGAATGTTGTTCACCAGTGTGGAATTAGGAATTCATATATTCTACAGCTACTATAAATAGCACTAGTGAAACAGAGTTCTAAGGAAACATTGATAATTTAATGCAGATAAAGCCTTAGGCTTGAGGAACTCTTATTGGATCTAATGGAAAGCATTTTTTTTTCTACTAAAAGTTGCCCCTTACAATATCAAAACATTTTACTTAAAAGAGGAAGGAAAGTATGCTCTGAATTTTATGGTTTGATGGATTTGTTGAAATTTTAAAATTGAGAAGTAAAAGCTACAGTGTAGTTCTTGTGGTAGGTCCAGTGGCCATGGGAAGGCAACGTCAACCTTGAACACTCTCAGTAACGAGCGCATGCATCACCCACTGATTTCCAGCTCCAACCATTGCTCTTGTGTGGATCCAGTGAACAGATTTTTCATCAAGATACCAGCTAACAGATAGCTATGCTTTATGGTACCATTAACATTAGAAATGTTTTCAATTGTCTTTCAGATTGAACTAGGATAAAACTCATCCAGAAATCGGACTTTATTTCAAACGTAGATTGGGGTGGTACTATTACAAGTGAGCAAAACCAGAGGTTAATAAAGGAGGTGAGGGAGAACTAGGGAGGAGTCTCCTTGTATGCATTGCTGTACACAGATGATGACATGGATTTGCATATCTAGATATAGAGCATGTGAGCCTCAAGTGTTCCTCAAGCAAGAAAAGAAGGGAGACTGGGGAGTCCCTGAGTGCTTGCCAGCTTGTCAGCCTGACATAGTGGGGAACAAAAAAAAAAGACTTGGCCTTAAACAGGCTACCAAGGCAAGGACCAACATCAAGATTGTTCTCCGACCTCTGTACATATGCCATGACATACGTGCATCCGAACACATACATAGAAACATATACAATCACATACATACACATACTATATACATTATATGTACTATGATTTTTTAAAAAGGATAGAAATGGGCAAATGCGGAGCACATTTATAGATTTGACTGCACAGGTCAGGATAGGCAGCACTGCTTGCCTTCTGTCATGGATATTGCACATATAACCCACCCCAGGGTTCACAGCTTCATCTCTTGACCTGAGGTAGCTGAGAAGGGGTTGACTAGATTCTGGTTAATGCATATGCTGGTGCTGTGTGTGCATTTCTGCCAAGCTCGGGGATACCAATGCTGCTGGCATGGTGCCGTTGACTTACAGATCTGTCCCTTGTTTTCAAGGCAGTTATGTTAGGTACATGGCCAGTGGTCTTAGGAGTCTTCTCATCTTTTCTTTTTTCTCCCAGAATTACACAGGCATTTTCTCATTTTCAGTTCCCATCATGTCACATAATCATTAACATTTTGCTTTGAGGAGAGCGGTATTTTACTGAGAGAGAATTGTTGAAACATTTCCTTCATTCCACAAAGAGGGGTGCTTTTCATGCTGCACATGAGTCCCGGGGCTGCTGCTTCGGGAAGATTCGATGTTGAAAAGGCTGCCATGGCTGAAGGGAGGCTTTCCAACTGAATAAAGTTGATTTGGTGATAGCATGAAATCTAAGCAAACAACTTCACTTTCTGTTTTTGTATCTGCATCATGGTATCTAAGTGTGGGTGTTTTCCTCTTGAACCACCTGTAAAATATCAAATTTGCTGAAGGATCATTTGCATGGAGGACTCTTGCATAATGTGATGAATGTTGACAAGTGCCTATGGTCGCGTGATCACCACCATGTTAAAGAGAGAGAGAAGTAGCTTGGAAATTTCCCCACTGCTGCTTTTCACTGGTCTTGTCTCAGGGGTGTCTGTTAACCTGTCTTCTGGTCTGTTTTGCCTTTCAAAGGATATTTGTAGAATATGATTCTTATCTTTGTTTTTACACATATATTTAGAGTTAGTAACTCCCTCCCCAGTATAGGCCATAGAAATTAGCATTCCTTTTCTTGAGCTAGCAGTAAGGAAACCTTCCAGCCCAGAAATCAAATAATTTGATTATACCTCCTGTATTCAATCAGGTATCTACATGGTTTTCCAGGCTTCAGTCATGATGATGGAATAAAAATCTGTGAAAAACCCAATAGGACAGGGTTCCAGATAATGGAGTGTCATGGATCACCCTGAGGCTAATTATATTTGATGTTAATTCTGAGGGGCTGCCAACAAGGAATGAGTCAGCACTCAGGTGATTTCCTGTAAACTTTCTTCCCAACTTAATTTGTAAAACAAAGGAGAGCAGAGGATTGGGCAGGTAAAAGGGAAGGTGGAGCAGAAAGTGGGAGAGAAGAAGGAGAAAATGGAAGTGGGGGAGGACACAGAGGAGGAGGTAGAGGAAGAAAGAGGAGGGGGAGAAGAAGAAGAAGAAGAAGAAGAAGAAGAAGAAGAAGAAGAAGAAGAAGAAGAAGAAGAAGAA
>NC_034590.1:129811920-129831147 GCF_900095145.1 Mus pahari | reverse complement strand
AGCGCTAGATCTGCCCAATCTAGGCACACAGCATGTATTCATATTAATTAAGTTGTGTTTTCATTGCTGGGACATATTTGGGTTGGAGATTTACCTCAACAATGGAGTACATGGGGGGTTCCTAGAGGGTGGTACTCCCACAGAGCATAGGTGTTCCACAAGGCTTCCCCATAGCTCTTCCTTGTATCTCTCTATCTACATTCCTTATAAAATCAGGGTCTTTGAATTCTGCAAGTTGCTGGAGCAGGGTAGCCAGTTTGTGAGTTGAACTAGGTCTTCTGACTGGCACCTGAAACTGTGGCAGGAAAGTCTTGGGGGCTAAACCTTGCCCGATTCTATTTACTGTAAGATACAATTACTATCATCTTACAGTCAGTAGTCTGTAGTCCATAGTACCTGACCAGGAGGCCCCAGCTGCTGTTGCTGCAGAACTGCTTGCTTAATTGCTGATAGGAAAAGTGACCCATACATGTTGAGCCATGGAGGTCTATGTGATGCATGTGAGAGTTCAGGAGAATGGTCTGGTTTTAATTTGTTTTTGTTGATTATGCAGAAATAGATTTGTTGAACTGACCCTTTCCATGCCATCTTTTCCTCACCCCCTGCTCCCTGCTGTACCTCCCCACCTCCAACAGTTCTCTTTGCCTCTGTCACATGTTCTGCTTACCCCTCCCACTTCCTTAAAAGCCATCCCCACCCCTTTTGGGGTCCCCTCTTGTACTGGCTATTCCTATGTCAACTTGATACAAGCTAGAGCTAACAGAGAGGAGGGAGCTTTTAACTGAGAAAAATGCCTCCATAAGACCAGACTGTAGACAGGCATGTAGGTAATAGTATTAATTAGTAATCAATGGGGGAACACCCAATCCACTATGGGTGGTACTATCCCTAGACTGGATTCTATAAGAAAGCAGTCTGAGTAAGCCATGAGGAGCAAGGCAGTGAGCAGCCCTCCACCCCCACCCCAAGGCCTCCTTATCAGCTCCTGCCTCTAGATTCCTGCCCTGTTTGAGTTCCTGCCCTCACTGCTTTCGATAATGAATTGTTATAGGGAAACGTGAGTGAAATGAATCCTTCCATAAGGTGATGGTGGTCAAGGTATTTCATCTCAGCAATAGTAACCCTAACTAAGACACTTCACTAGTTTCATGATCTTTACCTATGCTTATATCCACATATACATACTTGTAAAATTAGGGAGCTAGAATATTAAATGTATATGGGAGTGAGGACACTGCATTGGTTTTTCTAGTTTGTGCTTCCCCACTTAATAATTTTCAGATCCATTTTCCATTAAATTTTATAATTTCATTTTTCTTTATGGCTAAATAAAATTCCATTGTGTGTATATATATAATGTTTTCATTATTCATTCTTTGATGGACATACACTATTTTCATGTTTTTGTGAATACCGTGTCAATCAACAAGAATATACGAGTTTCTCTGTAGTATGATTAGAGAGCTTTGGGTACATGTCCAAATCAATGCAACCCCTGTTAAAATTCTAATAACATTCTTTATAGAACTATAAAAACCAATTCTTTAATTTGCTAAAGACCACAAATAGCCAAAGCAATTCTAAGCAGAAAGAACACTGCTGGAAGCATTACAGTATTTGACCTCAAATTATACTACACAGCCATAGTGGCAAAGACACCATGATACAGGCACACAAATAGGCATGTGGATCAGTGAAACACAACAAAGGGTCTAGAAATCATCTCATATAGTTATGGCTACCTGTTTGATAAATGCATCAAAAAGATGCACCAAAAAGTTAATTAAAAATAGTGCTTGTAAAACTGGGTATCCACCTGCAGAAGAATGAAGTTAGATCCATACCTCTCATTTGAACTAAAATCAATTCAACATGGACTAGAGAGACCTGTAACTTAAAACCTGATATTTTGTAACTACTAAAAGAAAACAAAAGGCTTGTTTTCTATTCCGTCATCTCAGTAGAATAATACAGTGCTTCTGTTGTATTTCAGATTCCCCGCCCCTGATGAGCTACAGATAGTGACTCCTCTTCATTCACCAGTAGTGTCCCTTGTATGGAGCCACTGGTTTGCTTATTCACCAAGCAGGAAGGCATGGGGTTATAAACAGACTATAGTAATTATGGCCCAAATTGTTACAACATTCATGTACAATGTTTTGAATGACTATGCGTTTTTTAATTTTTCTGGGGGGGGGGGGAGACAGTACTTAGAAGAAAGATTTTTTAGGACTTACACAATAAACGGAGCTTTAATTTCATGAAAGCTGCCTTGGAGTTTCTTGCTGTTCTCTGGGGCAGTGGCAGTGGCAGTGGCAGTAGCAGTGGCAGTGCCACTCCCCACATCCTCACCATTGTTTGCTGATCCATTTTATGATACTCTTCGGTCTGTTCTAACAATTCTATGTCTGTAGCATCTTGACTTAATATACTAGTCCAGAAGTTGCTCCCACTGGCTGGACCCCAGGAGCTGTGCAAATAGGAGCTTCTCAGTTGCTGTGACAGTAACTCACGTCCACTCCCAGCACTGCCCCTGTGCCACTGCTCTGCCCTGGTCCTGGCCTCACCTAGAGGCCAGGTCACCCCTCTGCAATTCTACCCATTCTTAGGAAGGATCCAAATAAGGGTAAACAAGGCATCTCTGGAAGGCTGTTAACAGAAAGGACCTCTCCTAATAGGTTAGTTAAGTCGAGGTGACAAGGAGGTAAAAGGTCATCATCTGTCTTGCTTTGCCTCACCTCCCAGTCTATCCTATTTTAAATACTCCCAGCTATTACACTTCCTGTCTTCATATTTATGGAGAGCGTTTTTTATTTAAAGTGTTATTGTTGGCCTGTGAGAAAGCTCAGTGGGCAAAGGCGATTGCCATGTAAGCCTGCCCACCAGAGTGCCAGCCCCAGAGCTTGTACAAAGCTTCTGAGAGTCTTATTCTCCCCTTCCGAGTGAGTACTGGGGTTGAACTCAATGTTGTGAGAGTCTGTTCTCCCATTCCACCATGTGGGTTGAACTCATGGTGTCTGGCTTTACAGCAAGTGCCTTCACCTGCTGAGACATCTCACTGGCTTACTGGAAAGCTTTCCCAAGACATCTGTCCTTAATTCAGACTACTCAGGTCCAGACACATGGAATTAGTGTTTGCTTGGCTTTTAAGTCCTCATATGACACTAATGGATAGCCAGGATTGAGAATAACTAAGTCCTGAAAGAAAAATGTCCTGTTTCAGAGGCTAAGTCTAGCAAAATTTCCACCTGTCAAACTATGAACTATTTCTTTTTGTTTTCATGTCTATGTGTTTCCAATATCTAGAGTGATCATTAATGACAGTATAGAACCAGTATAGAAAGTGTGCTGCTGTTCTCTCCTGGCGCGTGTGTGTGTGTGTGTGTGTGTGTGTGTGTGTGTGTGTGTGTGTGTACGCACATGCGCATGTGTGTGTAAGTTTGAGTATATGTGTGCCTTGGAGGCCAGAAGAGGGAGTCCTATTCCCTGGAGGTGGGGTTGTCTGTGGTTGGAAATCACTTGGTCTGGATGCTGGGACTCAGACTCAGGTCCTCTGTAAGAGCAGTAAGCTCCGAAGCTGCCTTAACCACCAAGCCATCTCTAGAGCTGCTAAAAATACACTTAAATAAATAAATAAAAAGCTGGCTAAGTATATTATTAATTGTTATTTTTAGAATAATGTAGCTCAGAGATTATGTTATATGTAGACTACAATTACTCATGCTGCAGACAATGAATGAAAGGTCCTTTCCAGGTCCTGCCTAAGAACTGTTACAAATATATTGGGAGTTGAACACTGAGTTCCTTCCTCTCTTCTATGGCGTACAAGTAGAGCTGTCTTGGGTGAAACATTCATTCCTATTTGGTAGTGAAGATATCAATTTCAGACCTGGAGCTGACACAGTGGGGTTGATGGAAGCCTGTCAAAGTTCTCTCACACTGGCAGGGCTTTGCATGGTTCTCTCAGTCTGTGGTGTCTAAGGACCTGGGCTTGGCATGTAGTAACACTCAATAAATAAATGAATGTCTAGACAGGCTATAATAGTGTGGCATATAGAAAGTGAAACACAGCATTCCAAGCAAGTGCCAATTTCTGTCATTTACCTTTAGGAAATTAAAATATTGAATGGTGGTGAATCAAGTTTAAAAGGATTTATGTGTACCGTTCTGTCTACTCTGCTAGAAAAAACCGAGTTGTAAGCCATTTTTGCCAGAAGTCTTGGCCAAGGGAGGTTATGGCGTCATCCTGATGCCATGGCGCTAGTTAGAGTTGGCAAGTGTTAGGTTCTAGGCTCAAAGCTTTTTGCAGAGACATTCCAGATGTTGGCCTTTCTGGGAGAAGTAACTTGGAAAAGCTTTGCAGAGTGGAGGAACTTGGCTGCCCATCCAGAAACGGGAAAGGTCCGGTGAGCTGTGCTGACTGGCTGAAGAGAAGTGTGCTCCATGATTCTTGCTACAGGCTTGAGCCAGTGGATTTATGTTGGTTCCTGGGGATTACTTTCTAGAAATTAGACTGCCCCAGAAAATACAGTACCTTGTTGGTTAAGAAGAGTTGATTCCTGTGTATAGGATGGAAATCAGACCATACCCCTGCTCTGTGGCTTAATTTTGGTCAATTTGACACAAGCTAGAGTCACCTGGGATGAAGGAACGTCAATTGAAAAATTGCCTCCACCAGGTTGGCTTGTGGGCAGATCTGTAGATCTTTTTTCATAACTAGTGATCAACATGGGAGGGCTCAGCCCAATGTGGATGGTGCCATCTCTGGGCAGGTGGTCTTGGGTTGTATAAAAGATGACTGAGCAGCCATGGATAACCAGTAAGCAGCGGTTATCCACAGTCTCTGCTCTAGTGCCTGACTCCAGGTCCCTTGAGTTCCTGCTCTGACTTCCCTGTGTGATGGAATTTGATCTGGGTAAGACGAAATAAACCCTTTCCTTCCTAAGTGCTTTTCATCAAGGTGTTTATCATAGCAATATAAAGCAAACTAGACCACTCACTAAGGACCTTCCTAGCTTCAAGAGCCTTTTCTTCGTTTGGGGGTAAATCACATGTCTTTGGTGTGTATAAGAGAGCAAACTCTAGGCTGATTACTTGAACTTAGGAAAACTTGGTGCTCCTTCCACCTGTTTTGGTTTCCTTGGTGAGGATTGTCATGTGTTTCTTGAGTGTACAGGATTTGTAGGCTTTCTGTTTATAATTGCTACCCTGCTTTCAAGATGGACTAGGAGGATTTAGTTTATTCCTATGGACAGCTTAGGGACAAAATAATGAAGCCTCATGCTGGAGAGGGTAAAAGGAGCTGGGGTAGGATGGGTGAGCCTGCAGATGCATAGAGCTTTCTCAAACCCTGCGAATAACTGTCAGACACAGTTAAAGTGCCAGGACTTGACATGTGGCTTGGTAGAATGCATGCCTTGCATGCACAAAGCTCAACCTTGAGATACATAGAAAGTCTGAGGCCAACCTGAACCAAGAAAAACAAAAAGCCATTTGCTAGTTCTGTTCCTCCGAGACAGGCTCTTTATTTTGGGATTTTGTTTATTTGGAGATGAACTGCGACAACACTAAAATTCTAAGAATACCTGATTGTTATTAAGCCCACAATTGTATTGTCATAGCTATTTGGAAATTGATAACTGAATACCTAGAGAGTTCTTAACATTATGAAGAACAAAAAGTATCTCATACATATAACTTATCTATTTGGGCTACTTTGCAGCACAAGGGCATATAAGAGGCTCCATTTCAATTTCACATCAACTTTCTGGTTTTACTATAAAAATTGCCACAGCTTAGTGGGTTTGGACAATATAGCACTGCCCTCTTGCAGGATGGAAGTACTAATGTCAATCAGGTGTCAGGGAAGATTTGCTCACCTTTTAGAAGTTTCAGAAGTGCCTTTCTAGCTTGTTAGAGTTCCTTCATCTCTGGGCTTGAGGTTCTTTCCATCATCAAGTTCAAATTTCAGACTTTTAACCATTTAGGCATTCTCTTTTTCTTCCTGGCTTTCATGGTTTTGTCTCATTTCTTCTCTAACTACTTTGCTGCCTGTTCCCCTTATTTGTGTTATTTTGAGACAGGATCTCATAACCTTAAAGTAGTTTCAAATTTACTTTTAACCTCTAGATCTTCTGCCTCCACCTCTCCAATACTGAGATTACAGGCATGGCCTGACTTGTTCTTTATAAGGACTCTTGTGATAGTAGTAAGCCACCAGAGACTCCAGGAGACTCTCCCCATCTTAAGATGTATAGCTTAATTATATACATTAAGTCCTCTTATCCAATTAGGCATTGTTCCTCCATTCTAAGGATTAAAACATAGATGTTTTGAAGACCTGTTATTTAGCCTACTGTATATCTGCCTATCTTAGAGATACATTATACATCTGAAATCATCAGGAGGGCAAATCTTCCTTTGAGCATCTGGAAGGGTTTTATTGTTGTTGTTGTTGTCATTGTTGTTGGTTTTAATCGCTGTAATGGTATAGCTCTTTATGTATTTGTTCCAGTGTCATTCTCTGAGAAGCTCAAACACTTAGACTCAATCTGAAGGAACTGAGGATGGAAATCACAAGAAAAATTTGAACAAGCCACTTAAAATTAAAGTCAAAGAAAGGTATTGTTGTGTATTGTTGCTCAGTGTGTTGGCATCTGTGGACTGGTGCTGGGGTGCCATGTTTGCTTAAGTTAGACTCTGGATGCTCCTTCTTATGAACACAGAGATACTACTATAAGTTTCCTGGGGATTGCAATAGATATGGACATATGTCAGCTATCTTGATCCTATAGACTATAAGAAATTCTCTTGAGGCATTTGGCAACAGTTTCTTTTTGTATCTTCTGAAACTAATCTCAGAAGACATCCATATTCCATCCAACTCTTTGTTGTTGTTGCTGTGGTGTTTATTTATTTATTTATTTAGAGACAGGGGCTCACTATGTAGCTCTGGCTGTCCTGGAACTCACTGTATAGACCAGGCTGGCCTCAAAACTCACAGAGATCCAGCTGCCTTTGACTCCCAAGTGCTGGGATTAGCACTGTGTCTGGTTTCTGTATAACCCTTACGTTTCTTTCTCAGTTACTTTCTCATTGCTGTGACTGAATATCTGACTGAAAGCAAGCATAAGAGGCGGGGTTTGTTTTGGTTTACAATTTTGGGATTTCAGTCTGTCCTGGCAGTGAATACTTACTGACTGGCATTGCTTGTTTGAGAATAGTGGGAGCATACAATAGGGCATTCTCCAGGTACATCATCCAACATTATTCTCTTGGAAGTGGGGCTGGGCTGTATCCTTCAAAGCCTGCTTCCAGTACCCACTTCTGTCAGCCATGACTGCCTCAAAGCAGCGCTACATGATGGAGACCAAGGGTCTGAGGCTGGTTTTGAGCTCTCTATGTCATTCATGCTGGCCTTGAGCCCTGAACATTCTGCCTCCATCTACTAAATCCTAGGGTTACAGATGTAATGCCATGTCCAGCCTGAGCACCTTTCACCTAAATGGATATGCCATAACCTATTTAGCTGTTTGTTGATGGGCAGTTAGACTGTTTCTACTGTGTGGCTTCGATTAAGAAATGGACTGGGAATATTTGTGTGTAGATTTTTTTTTGTTTGGAATATAGGTAAATTCCTAGAAAGTGTCTAGACTATAAGGAAGATTTTTATAAGAAATTGTCAAAATTTTCAAGAGATAATGAGCTATTTTCCATAATTAATGACAATGTATTATTCTGATGCTTAATGATTTTCTTAGAACCTGGCATTGTCAGCCTTTTTGTTTAGCCATTCTGGTATTGTACAGTTATTATGATACTTTCATTTTCATTTTAACTTTTTGGTGCGCATGTGCTTGTTTGGATGCAATAGGTATGTTGTCTTTTGTGCAATGTCTATTTCAATGTCTGACCCTTTTAATTTGTGGAATGGAGGTATAAAAAATTACTTTTCAAAAAAAAAAAAAAAGGAAATGCATAATTCGGGGAAATCTGTTAATCTAAGAAGCAAGAGTGAAAACCAGCCAGCCAGGTAGCCCAGTTAGATGCTTCTAACTGGCTATCTGCTTTTCCTGGGATTGTCCAGTTTCCCACTGCAGGGCATGTATCATGCCTGGGCAGGCTTTTACAAGGTAGAGGGACAATACAAACCATTTGTAGGGAGACGATGCTGATAATTTTTAACTATGAGCACAGGTGGAAGGAAGTATTGGTGACTAATGATCTATGGAAAGTCGCATAGTTCTGTATCAGGAACAAAGGCAGCATATGAGTGGGGCCTAGCACACCCCACTTGATATGCTGTATCTTGCCTGTGATGGGAGGAGTCAGGGTTATGTGGAATGTTCTCACCTGGTGTTAGAACTGAAGAGCTTAAAGAAATTACCACTGATTGTTGGACTCAATTATCTTGCTTCATTCAGACTTTCCTGACCAAATACAGTTGTGCCTGGAAAAACTAAGATGCTGAGTTTTGTAGTCAGTTATTCATACATTACTATAAAATAGTGTGGGACATCCTTTCTACAGAATATGCTTTGTTGTAGAGAGTACAGTGGTAAGGAAATTCTGGGTACCACAGTAAGAGGCTACTTTCAAAGGATGGCACTTTCAAAGGCTTGAGAGAATTGCGACCAAAGAATGAAATTCATCTTAGCAGAGCTGGTTGCTAGGCAGAACAGAATGTGCACAGTTGTGTAGAACATGCACTTTTAAGAGCCAAGGTCATTACTCTTTTCCTTTACTCAGTGGGAAGGTTGGGCCTTGATAGGTCTGCTTTTGGTTTCACACTTCATATATCCCGTTTGTTCCTGAAATATTTATACAGAGTCCTTGTATCAGTCATATTCTGTCCGCTGTTCTGGTCCCTGTTGCTCTTATATGACATAAACACACTCATTTTTTGTCTTCCATTGCCCCAGAGAACCTAGATGGAGATGCTTATAGATAATATTACTATTTAGTTTTCATGTCTTCTTTAAAAATAACTCATGACATATTACAGCTTTTTTCTTCTTAATGTTTAGTAAATGCCCTCAGCAGGATCAGTTCTATCTAAAGAATATAAAAGACAAATGTCTTGCCAATAAGGGACATTCATATTAATAAATGTGAAATAAATATGCTTATGCGTGTATGTATATTTTTCTTGGAAGGTGATGAATTGTTTTGTTTGGATGAAACAAAATAATTGGATCAATGTACAGGCATCATTCCTTCTGCTGCTGTTTTGGAAACAGCAGCGTCTCAACCCACAGTTGTCACAATCACATAACCTTGGCAGGCTCAGTATCTCAGTTAAGGCCAAGTGAAGCCATTTTTGTTGAAATCGGTCTCAGTTGGATAGACTTAACTAGAGATCATGAACCATATTGAGCTCTGTTGTCTATGGCTTGAGCAATTTGGCGCTTATGGTGTTTAGGTCCTTCAGCAAGCTCTTCTTTGATCCTGTTTGTGTTGGGCTCGGAACAGACATGTCGCAGCCTCAATGGAGCATGCAGGCAGATGAGGAGGTACCAGTCTTAGACTGATACTTGTGCCAATCGGGGCTTAACTACAGGCACATTTTATGGTTCCAAAATGATACAATTGAGCTGTTACCTCATTTTGGGGAGTGGCATAAAGGATGAGAAAGAGGTGTTGAGGGTGCGATTTGGTCGAGGTGTCAGCAAACATAGTTGAGTCATGGAACTAAAGGTAGGTGGCCAGCATGGCTGGAATCCAGAAAATGGCAACAAGATGTTAGACCGGGACAGATCCCGCAGGTCCTGATTGTATCCATTCAGTGAGTTAGTTAAAGCATAACAAATAGCTCCTGTGTGTTTGATATGATATTCCTATTCTGACTGACCTTTAGACATATCATGAAAGACTGGCTGATATTATTTAAGAGCAAAAGAAGCTACAAGAGGATTTTAGGCAGGGGTATGGTACAAGCTTGCACCCATGGTACATTTGTAATGATCATTCCAGCTACCATAAGAAGTATTTGAGAGATGAGAGTGGTGCAGTTGCATGAGCAGCACCTTGTCATCTACAGGATGACAGAGTGGACACCGTGGGTCATCGTGGGTGATCCAGGAGCTTGTGTCTCATTTTTGCCAATAGTGATGGCTCTGGAGTTATATGGTAATGCATCTTTATGCTGATTGTTTAAAGGGATAGCTAGTTTTAAAGAAGTTCCAGCAGGTCCACTTTGGAGTTGTCAGAGGAGCCTACAATAGAGAATGCAGTATGTGGTCAGCTAATTTAGAAGGTGCTTCTATTAATAAACAGAGACAACAGGGAGGGTCAAGATTTCACTACTGCCCCCCCCCTTTATTTTCAAAGTTTTACCCCTGGCCACAACCAGAAAGCTAAGAGATTAAGAAGGCCATGTATGAATAACTAGGAAGCTACTAGGAAGCAAATGCTAAGACCTCTGTCATAGTCCTGAGCAGGTTCTTCAAGAATAGGCCTGGTGATGCCTGATTTTGCTTTATGACTGGCTGGTATAATCAGTGCCATGTCTGGTGGCTTGCTGTACAAGTAGAGTTTAGCATCATCGTTGCCCACTTTGGGAAGACCTTCCAGAAGGATGCTGCACTGCATCATTGGAGGCCATTCACAGAGCCCGGGACAGAACTGAACTAGGATCACACGTGATGTTGGTGGATATTTACCAAGCACTGAATCACAGCAGTATGTGTTTGGATATTCCCAGAGCCCTTGATGCTTCTTAAGTCAATTAGAGCTAATGATATTTAGCTTCCAGAACTCTTGGGGATTAGGCTAAATCTGATAATATCTAGGAGAGGAGTAAGATCCCTGGCACAAGTTTAGCTTTTAGTAAATGAGGCATCGTCCAAAGAACTACAGTGTGCCACCACACAGCTTAGTCATAGAATGAGTAGAGAAGGATCACATCGCTTACTGTTCCATAGTTTGGTGGCCTAGGTAGATGTAGTCTTGTACTGGTCATATGGAACTTATATATGCCCTGGAAAAATTCCTGGAATTTGTGTGTATGCTATTTCAGTTCTTTTTGTTGTTTTTGTTTGTTTGTTTGTTTGAAAGAAAAATAGGTATATTTTTATATTTTTAGTATATAAAGAGACATATAAGAGTCAAATTTGTGCTGTCTTTATTTTCACATGTGTGAAGCCATCCACTGGAGGTTGACCACACTCTTAAAGAAATTGACTTGCCTGCCTATGAAAGCCTTCAGCGACCAGGAACTCCTCAGCAAGAGGTGTAGCTTGGGAGTGCCTTTTCCCTTCAGGAGGAATGCTGACTGCCTAGATCTTGGGCAGCTCTTGTGTAGGCAACAATAGCTACTCTGAGTCCACCTGTCCTTTCTATCCTCTGACTCTGGGAATTTCCTCTACCCATCTGGGTGATAGTCCCTGATCTTTGGGAGAGTTGGATAGGATTTAGCCTTCGTATTTGCAGCTTTGCATTCCAGACACACATTCTCAGGACTTGAACCAGTTGTGAGTTTCTGCACTTGCCCCTGTTAACTTCTCAAAGACACTTCTTTAATTTTTAATGAGGGTTTTTAATCATAAAAAAGCTATGTGCATAAACAATGAAAGGAAGGTCTCCTTGGGTTTTTTGAATTTTATTTTTAAAAGTATTTTTACAATGATATACTAAACAACTATAATTCTTCCTTTTTCCTCTTTGCAACAATTGGGCCATATAATAGGGTGTGTGCTTCTCTTTATTTTTAACTCACTATATCTTGGGGTTGAAACTACTTTTACTTATGTATGATTAATGACCTTTTGATGGCAGCTGGGTGTTTTGAATATTTACAGAGTTTGCTCTGACATCTGTTTATAGGTGACGATCTGCAAAATGCACCTTTAGAAAGAGACAGATGGTGTCCAAGGTTAAGATGCAGTTTAGTCTCTTCAAACGTCATCTCACCTTATACTTGCATAACCACCTTCACTGCCTACATACCTACATCAGTGTGTCATCACTTCATTTGGTGTTTTCCAGTGAAGGCTGGAGAGAGAAGAGCTAATGATAGTGTAGGCCAAAGTAACCCTGACAAGGGAAAAGGGGTGAAAGATGAATTAGAAGAGATGAGAGAAGGGAAGCTAATAAGCTTCCAACAATGACTATCTGCCAAGCAGTGACTTGACCAGATACCTCATATTCTAATGTCCGTTTTGCCATATCAACCTGTAAATATTCATTTTTTAAAACTTTGTGTGTGTGTGTGTGTGTGTGTGTGTCTGTGTGTGTGTGTCTGTGTGTCTGTGTGCCACAATAGATGTGGAATGTCAGCAGACAACCCTTGTTGAGGCAGGTTCTCTTATAAACGGCGGTGTATGCCAAGCTATTATATAGAGATTTTATTGTCTCTGCAACTGATCTAACTATAGAGGCACTGGAAATTACTGATGTGTATTATAGCATTGGTCATTATATGAGATCTTGGGATTTGAACTCAGGTCCTCATGCTTGCCTGAGAAGTACTTTCCCCACTGAACTGATTTCCTTAGTTCCACCCATGCTATCTTATTCCTTGTGTACTTTGAAGACTAATGTCTGCCTATTCTACTTCCTATGAACTTCTCAGTTTCCCACAGAGAAAAACAACACAGAAAAACCTAAAAGATTTAATGAAAGTCCAAAATCAACTTATGTTAACGCAGAAGATCCTACTTACCCTCTACATACTGGTTTAGATTGGATTTGAATTTTCTCAGGATGAATTTCATACACAGTTTGAGCTTAATAATTGGTTCAAATCCAGCCATTTTCTATAACAAAGAGTTTCTTTGTAGAGACATTGTGATAGTAAACACATTGACATTCTCACCACTGGCAAAGATTCTTTGCTTTTGTTTTTGTATCTCATATAGCCCAGGTTCTCCTTAAATTCATCCTGTAACCTAGGCTGACTTGAACTCCTGATTTTCATGCCTCCACTATGCCTGCTTATGGTCAGTTCTTCAAGGTTTCTCCCCAGGGTACACGTGTTCTTTGCTTCAAACTGCTGTAGCTACTCAAGGAGATCAACACTAAGCTATGTGTAATAAAGGATTTTAGATTTTTTGTTTAGGTAATTATGCAGCCACACCTAAAGTTCTAATCCTAAAGCTTCAGCATATTAACACCTTTCAGGATATCCTCCTGGGCAGGCTCAGCAGTGGGGCTGCAAATTATGGCCTCTTCCTGCTCTTGCTTCCATCTCAGGAGCACTGAGATGGAGGACTCATTGGGACTCCCTTGGTTTTACACTCACTTATTTTTTGAGGGATTTTTGTAAATCAGGATGTTTTCCATTTGAATAAAAAATAATGTGAGGCTTCAGGCTTAATGATACTGCAACATCACAAAGTCCCACAAGGAGACAATGTCTAAATGACACAAAATATGTAATGAGAGTGTAACAAGGAAACGGACCTTAGAAAACACCCTTTTATAATGAAAAAAAAAATTAACCTGGACCAATAACATTTTAATTAAGAAAGTCAAAGGTCTACATTGTACCAGCTTGACAACATCACCACAATGGTCATTCCTGTAGTGTAGAGCCACCAGTGTCTAGAGAATTAGACATTTATTGTATTTGCCTGAAGCAAGGAAAAGTGTCACTGTTAAAGAATGGAATATGAGCACTGCAGTGGTCTTAGAAATTAACTAGCTCAAAATCCAATTTTACCGAAAAGGAAACGCAGGCTCAAGAGTACCTGTTGTTCAGCTGGGGTACCAGCTGAAATAAGATACTAGACACAAGCCCTGCCTGTGTGGTTGGGTTCAGTTCTCATTGGGTGATCCATTGTGTGTGTGTGTGTGTGTGTGTGTGTGTGTGTGTGTAAACACATGGAGACAGGTATATAAATAGGTCAGAAATGACCTCCCTCAGTTGTTCTCCACTCTAAATTTATTTATTATTACTGTTTTATGTGTGATTGTATGTAGGGGATAAGGGGTGTGTGAGTATCATAGTGGGGTGGGGAATACCAGAGGATAACTTTATTGACTTGTTTCTTTTCTTTTTTTCCACTTTTATGGGTTCTAGGGATCAAATCCCAGTAATTGAGCTTGCAAAGCCAAGTGCCTTTGGTGGCCATCTTGTCTATAGATCTCTACCTTATTTTAAAACAGGATCTCTCAGTGAACCTGGGACTCACTGATCAGCTGAACTAGTTGGCTAGCTGGCCAGCAAATCTCAAAGATTCTGGTGTCTTCTCTGCATTCCTCTTCTTTGGCAGTGGGGTTCTACACACTGGCATCTCTAACTTGTCTTTTTTTTTTTTTTTGCTGGGAATCCAGACTTCAGTCTTTATGTTCTGTATCAAGCACTATACCAACCCCCACTACAAGAGTACAGTGGTTGAACATTTTGTCCATTTGTTTTCAAAGTAGGCAAGGCATCTTTACAGACATACTGGTTTTTAACAAGAAAGAATAAAAACGAGGAAACCAAATCATGTTAAAAGAAAAGGATGTAAGGTAAAGTAGATAAAGTCATTTATCCCCGGAAACTAAGCTCAAAGATTGTTCTGGAGGCACCACTCCACTTCAGGGCTGTGCCTACTGTCTCTTGATCTAAGTAGCGCTGCTATCTCTGTGAATGATCAACTGTTTTAGACATGTTTCAAATTAATAGTATAAATAACCTGTCGGCGTCCTTCATTGTCCAGTTCTCACGGCAAACAGAATGCGATGTGTTTTTATAACTAGCGAGCTATTTGACTTCTTCCTTCTTTCCCACATTTGGATATAGATTGATATAGCATTACTTAAAATGCTGCATATAAATTAAACATTAAACAGGCGATATGGAGAATCTAACTGCCCCAATAGAATCGTTAGCTCTGCAGTCACCGCCTCAAGGACACTCATATTTCATATCGGATGTCCTTCTTTTGAAAAGTGACCACCAAGGTTCAAGTGACATTTAAGTATATCAGGCAGCTGCATAATTTATGGGCCATTTTGTTTTGTGTTCTCATTTTAACAACAACAAAAAACCTTGGAAATTAACATATTTACTTTGGTCTTCTTCCCACCTTGCCCCACAGATCGGTGCGCTGAAGGACTACTATCACTTCTACCATAGTAGGACCATTAAAAGGTCTGTTCTCTCGAGCAGAGGAACCCACAGTTTCATTTCAATGGAACCAAAGGTAAGAACACCCAGTTGGATGGGGACCAAGAAGCAATGCTTCTGCATTTTTCATTGGCAATAACACTAGGAGCCAGTGACCGAGTATGAGGCTCCTATTTCTACCTCTGTCACAGTATCCTTGGGTTCAGTATCTCTCTGCCCTAAGGCCACACCACTCACCGGCTTGATTTTTTTTTTTTTTTAATATTTGTCACATTTTATTTTTTTCCAATCAGGGTTTTATTTTTTTCATTTTTTATTATTATTATTTTCTTTATTTACATTTCAAATGCTATCCCGAAAGTTCCCTAGCCCCCCCCCGCACCCCTGGTCCCCTACCCACCCACTCCCACTACTTGGCCCTGGCCTTCCCCTGTGCTGGGTCATATAAAGTTTGCAAGACCAAGGGGCCTCTCTTCCCAATGATGACCGATTAGGCCGTCTTCTGCTACATATGAAGCTAGAGACACAAGCTCAGTGGGTACTTGTTAGTTCATATTGTTGTTGCACCTACAGGGTTGCAGCCCCCTTCAGCTCCTTGGGTACTTTCTCTAGCTCCTCCATTGGGGGCCCTGTGTTCCATCCAATAGCTGACTGTGAGCATCCACTTCTGTGTTTGCCAGGCACTGGCATAGCCTCACAAGAGGCCTCTATATCAGGATCCCTTCAGCAGAATCTTGCTGGCATGTGCAATAGTATCTGGGTTTGGTGGCTGATGATGGGATGGATTCCCAGATGGGGTAGTCTCTGGGTAGTTCATCCTTTCATCTTAACTCTAAATTTTGTCTCTGTACCTATATCCTTTCATGGGTATTTTGTTCCTTATTCTAAGGAGGAATGAAGTATCCACACGATGGTCATCCTTCTTGGTTTTCTTGTGTTTTGCAAAATGTATCTTGGGTATTCTAAGTTTCTGGGTTAATATCCACTTATCAGTGAGTGCATATCTAGTGACTTCTTTTGTGATTGGGTTACCTCACTAAGGATGATATCCTCCAGATGCATCCATTTGACCGGCTTGATTTTTACTGACATGCCATAGTCATCCCACGTGTGGAGCATCTCAGGTGTAGCTATAGGTATAAGCTTTTATGCATAATTGAGAGGGGCCACAGCTTGAGAAGAGATCAGTTGAGCATGTCTAATGGGAGAAGAATATGCCATCTCTATGCATGCAGCTTCAGGTACTGTGAGATCCATAGGTGATTTTTTCCCCCCTAGTACTCTTAAGACACTATTGACTTACATTTATACTTGCTATTTTTCTTAGAATTGATAGTCTACAACCAAGCCAAGTCCGGGACAGAAAGCATGCTTGCACCCACAGGAACAAAAGCCAGCTCCTACTCTTGGAGACTCATCCATTTTCTTCTTATAACTGGTCCTTTTGGGGTGTGAAGCAGTGCACACTTGGAAGACCATACAAGGAAGTAATGACCAGCATTGAGTCTCCCATGTGATAACCTGAAGTGGCTTTGGCATAAGATATGGGAAACTAAGAAGAATTAAGGGACAAAGTAAGAGATGATAACTATGACACTGACATCAAGTTAAGCAGCCATCCTTATTAGTTACATTGAAGGAAGAAACTGACCTTCATAAAATCAGTTCTCCAAGATGTGCTGAGTAATGAAGAAGCAGAGGTGGCCATGCCAGCATATCTTACATCCTCTTTGGGTCTATTATGGTACATAATTCAGTAATTATGCTATTTTGCCTCTTCCCCTCCATGTGACTTTGGTTTGCCATGGAACTCATTTTCAAATAAATCAATAAACAATTTCCTTCCAGCCAGCATAGCAGCCTCAGATAGAGTCTCTTGGAAAACTATATTCCTTGTTAAAGAGGATCTTAGATGGATTCATGTGCAATTCAGTGTATGGTTTGGAGTCTGGCCTTCTGTTATGGGCCATGGTTTAGTTCGTGTCTTAGTTAGGGTTTCCATTGCTGTGAAAAGACACCATAACCATAGCAACTCTTATAAAGGAAATCCTTATCTGTGGCTGGCTTACAGATCGGAGGTTTAATACATTATCCTCATGGCAGAAAGCATGGCAGCATGCATGTAGATATACTGCTGGAGAGGTAGTTCAGAGCTCTACATCCAGATAGGCTGGCATGGGAGCAAGAAGAGAGCGAATGTTTTGAAATCACAAAGCCCACCCCAGTGATATACTTCCCTCCACAAGGCCACATGTACTCCAACAAAGCCACATATCTGAATAGTGCCACTCCTTGTAAGCCTATGGGGACTGCTTTCATTAAGCCACCACACTCTGTTTAAATTTGCCTTGGAATATTTCCTTGGGATATTATGGCACAATGTTCATGACTGTGAAATTATATTTCAGTAGTTAGAGAAAGTACACTTCTTTCAGCCTCCCCCCACCCCCCACCCCACGAGCGTTCTGTGTGACAGAGAGACATCCCGTAATATGTTTACTTCAGTGGCCTGCAGATGATGTGTGTGTATTTATTTGTATTTAGAGTAATTCTTCTGGAGCGGTAATCAGTTGAGACAGTTTGATTTTGCTATGCTTTTAAAGCAGTCACATTTCTTTCATCTGTTGAGCAACAATCTTGAACTTTGGCAATTAGTGTGACTTCTGTTTAAAACGTCATGTGCAAAGTCCATGTGAATTTGAAAAGTTGGCTTGTCAATTAGGAACGGAATGTGTTGAGACTTTGTTTACCTGAGAATTTACTACATAAGGAGCTAGTTCCATACTTAATTATCTTAGGCATCTTGGTTTTCTTTTTTTCTTATCTCTATGCATGAAATAGTGTGTGTATGATCCAATAGATACCTTGGATCCAGGGACATCCAGTACCTGAACACCAGCCCTTCTCAAAGACTCCAGGGGTGCAAGGCCAGTTAGTACACTCAGTGGCTCCTGGGTCAGCCTGCCTCCTCAATAAAAGGGATGCCAAAAAGTAGGGCTATGCCTTAATCTCCAGCCTTTCAGGTCAGCCTATGACTGTCACTCAGACTAACACAGAAATGAGTTTCTGCCCCCCCTTTTGTATTTGCTGTATTCCACTGATTCACTGGATATTTCTTGAGCCCCTAGTGTCTCCAACCCCATGTCAGGCTCTGGTGTATCTCTTGGTTCTCCCTGAGCAGCTCACAGGGACCCCCAGGGTAGGATGATGCTTCTCAGAGTTGGGGTTTGGGGGAAAAGGAGATAGAAGGTGCTTTCTTCCACAAGCTCCCTCTCTACTAGCTTAGGCTCAACTAGCATTTTTTCTTTTCAAACTTAAGAAGACAAACAAAACTCACTCTATTTAGAATGAAGCTATAAAAGTCGTTTTCTGGATTCCCCAAGCTGTCCAGTGTCCTTCTCGTCTTAATCTGTGCACACACAAACAGTCACTCACATGCACATGGATATTTCCTGAACATTCAGAAGAGAGCTACAAATATATACCTTCAATTCGAACTCCTATAAATCCTAAGAATCAGGGATGAAGGTCGGAGTAGACTCCTTTGCATCTGTGGGATTGGACTATGTGAAATGGCTTTATGGAGGACATCAGTGATGTTAACTTCATGTTACTTTTAACTACCACCTTCTCAAGAAAGGGGAAACGCCAGGTTGGTTGAGGGGGTGCACACTCCAAACAGTCTCGCCTTTGTTTGCCCTACTAAATTGTATGGCTTCTTCTGAGATTACTTGGAGGGTTCCAAAGAAGGAAAGACCAAAGGAGCAACATTGTGAGAATAACCCTCTTGATTCTAAGAAGGTTGTGTGGTCAACTGGGGCACATGAACATCGAGAGCAAGAATAGCTTTGACTCCTACACAGTAACATGGCTTTGTGATTATCATTTTAAATGACAGGGAATCACAGACTTTTGAGATGACAGCACTGGTATAATAACAACATAGCCTGGCAGGAAGCATTGGCACATTTTAAAGCAGTGGGACAATACGTTTTTCCATTCTCTCTCTCTCTCTCTCTCTCTCTCTCTCTCTCTCTCTCTCTCTGTTATGCACACATGTAAAAGCATGCTTAGCTCTGCTTGTGCATGTAGAAGTCAAAGGTCATGTCTTCTTACTTTTTTTTTTTTTTTTTTTGAGACAGGGTTTCTCTGTGTAGCCCTGGCTGTCCTGG
>NC_034590.1:129783394-129807714 GCF_900095145.1 Mus pahari | reverse complement strand
GTCTTAAGAGAGAGAATATGACAAAGCAGAAAGAGCCTTTGAATTTTTGTTCTTCTGCCTTTGTAGGGTGAACTCTTAGTTTCGATCAAATTCTCCTGTTTGAAGTGTCAGTATTGCTCAGGCATGTGTTTAAATCTGTGACAGAACTGAATAGCATGAGTTCTACAGGTAAGAAAAGATTAAAATGTAGGTTAAATCCTTACAGCCTAGTAGTAAATGAGAATATGTCTGTCCATATGGATAGTGCAACATCTCTAGAAACATTTCCAAAATTTACAAATAATATGCAAAAACATGTAAGGCATATTCTCATAGACTCAGAAATGACGTGTGTGTGTGTGTGTGTGTGTGTGTGTGTGTGTGTATGTGTGTGTGTGTGACTATAGCTATGTATGGAATAGAACTGGGAGAGTAAATAACTCATCTCCCCACACTGCCTGAGAGCTTTCCTTTAAAATAGCCCTACATTTCACTTGGCATTCTGTCCCATCATTTGCTTCCTTTTGAGATTTGTCACACGTTCCATGAATGTATTCCTCTGCATTCTTCTTTCTTCTTGTTCTTCATTAATGAGGTCTCTCTAGAAGGTTCAATGAGAGGAAAGGAGGAAAAAGAGGCAAATGAAGAATGACTGCTCAGTTTCTGCCTTGGCCAACTGGTATATTAGAGAGGATGTATGTCATCCACAAGGAAGGAAAGGGGTTGAGGCTATAGCAATAGTTAGACCTGTTGTTGGGTCTTGATGATAATTTGCTAGCTTGCATATAAACTCTGGAGAGGCTGGGGTCCAGTCAGCACTGTCTCATCATCTTTATGCTGAGATTATTAAACTTTAAATAATATCTTTACTTGACATCTTTATTTAAATGATTAGTAACTATCAACACCTAAATGTATGTATAGAACTCCATATTTTTATCTTTCACCGTGGCCCCTAATCCCTTTTTACCCTCATAAATGATCAATGTGTTACTAAAGACAACAGAACAATCATTCATGAGTCTTTTCTCAGCACTACTGTTTTGAAACATTCAATGATGTGCATTGCTATGCCGGTACAGTTTATCTTGGAGCTGGGCCTCTGTATGCCTTCCCCCCATGCACTGAAACCAGCCTGTTTCATCCCACAGTATCCTTGGCCAGTTCCACTACCACCATCATCTCTGCTTCTGATTTTGATTGTCCGTAGTCATTTTTAGAGAATCAACTTCCAGAGATAAAACTGTGATTAACCTTTGCAATGAATCTCCATTGGCCTTCAAATAAAATCTAGCTTTAAAAAAAAAATGATCTTCAAAGGCTGCTGTGGCCTGGTTTCCTCTTTATCTTTGAAACTATCTTTGTTCTCATCTTTCTATGTCACTTTATGTCATACAATCCTTTCCCTTGTTCTCCATGCCTAATGTATGTCTTCTTTGGTTTCTGCATAGTGGATGAGCCTCTCAATTCCACCCCGTTTTGTTTTATTTGGCTTATTGAGGGAGTGTCTCACTATGTAGCCTTGATGAGCCTGGAGGTTACTATGTAGACCAAGCTAACCTTGAATTCTTAGTGATCCATATTTCTCTACCTATTAAGTACTGGAATTAAAGGCTGTGTTACCACATCAGAATGAATTCAATATGTCTTCTTCAGTTTGCTACGTAAAGGGGAATGATCTTGAACTCCTGATCTTTCTGTCGTTACCTCCCAAGTGTTGGGATTCCAGGCATATGTCTCCGTACCCAGGGTCTCTTCCTTCATGTTTAAAGTATATGTTACCTCCTTTGGATGCTTTTCCTTATAAACACTGTTAAAGTAGATTCTCAATCTCATTGTCTAGCTTCAGCATGCTAATGTCTTTTGTATATCTACTGAGATATAAAACTGCATTGTTTCTTTCTTTGTTGTTTGGGTTCTGCCTTCTATCTAATTTACGGGGGTATTCCTGTGACCTGAAACACTTTGTGCCATGTAGAAACCTTTAGGAGAACCAGTAGATAAGAGAGTGCCATTGTGTTGTTTATAAAGGAAGATAAGCAACAGAAACAGTAGGAAAGGTGGGAGCTGTAATTTTCTCTTGCATCACCTTTTGATGGCATACAGGGCACTGTTTTCTTTTAAGTGTGGACATATGCACAGCCATTGGAGAAACACTGGTAGAAAGGGGCAGAGGCTTGGATAAATTGGATATCTGTATTCTGCTCTCTACCTTACTACCAGCTTAGAGTTGCTATTAACATGCCACTTCTCATTGCTCCTACTTCACTTGTGAAATCAAGGAGCAGATGAGCTATTTCCTAATGTTCATTCTGAACCATTAATTACCATCTTGAGCAGGTGTCACTTATGATTTCTCCATCAGTCCACAGTGCTATTGGGAATGCATTTTTATATTCCATGTTCTCCCTCATTTAGGAACCTCCTGCATCTACCTTTTCTCTATATTTAGAATATTTGTTATCCTATTCAACTCCACTGGTAGACATGCTTGTCTTAGGAGAGCTGATTTTACACTTACACTGGAGAGTAACCTCTTTGGTTTTGCAGATGGATAGAAACTCTAGAGGAAAACTTTACCTATCAGCTGTGTACCTTTTAGAAAGGAATGAGTCCTGTAGCTTGTCAGTGCAATGCTATGAGAATGTGCTAATGAAGCAATCGTTACTGTTGTGGCTGATGTCCCTGGAGTTATGGAGGAGTTCAGAGTAGTAAAAATCCACACTAACCATTACTTGGTATAGAAACCCCAGTTGATAACTAATTTCTGGCTTCTTGCCTGGACTTCCAGTATCCAAGATGAACTCCATGTGATAGAGACGAGGTGAAGCCCTACGTTCAATGAGGGTATAGTCTGGTGCCTTGTACATCATAAACTTTCCAAAATGGACAAGGATGAAGCAAAGGGCAAATGGTTGGCTTACTCTGGGCCTGTTCTCTTGTTCCTGGGGGACTTTGGAGACAGAAGCACTTAGTGTGGTTTTGGAAAGAGTGAATATTTTCTAGAAGTCATCAACAAGTAAATACATTTTTAAGACATCTCCCCATTCTAATAAGTTAGAAATATATTAGAAGGTAGTGGTGGAATCAGTACAGGAACTAAAAGAGGCCAACAAAAAAATCAGATAGAAACAAAGGTAGATATGATAGATAAAAATTATTAGTGGCTCTGTTGATTCTCTTGTTAGTCCACTAGCAAAGCTAAGCAATATCTTCATCCATGAGTTCTGAAGCCCAATCTGCCATTTTGGAAAGCTTTGATGTACAAGGCACTGGGATGTACCCTGCCTGAAGCTAGGACTTCACTTCTTTTCTTTGCTGATCTCAGTTGCAGGAATCCAGAAACTAGCCCTCAACGTCACCTTCTGCACCAGCATACAGCACTGCCCCACTGTGAAGCCATAGTTTGAAAGCACCAATGAATGTACTTTTAAAAACTTTCATGTAAAATAACTCCAAGTTTATAACTTCCAAAGAAAATAACAAATTTTTAGTTGGGTCTATCTCAAATATAATACAGGTTATGCTTTTGCTGAAGTATTTGTCATTTATTTTAAATTCAACTTTAACTCAGCAGCCTGCATTATTATTTGGTAAATACAGCAACCTCAATTTACACCTAAATCATTTTAAGATTAAAGGTAGGGAAAATAGACCAAATACCGAGAAACACAGCTGACAATAAGGACTCTCCAAATCTCAGTATCCATGACAACAGTATGTTGTCGGTAGATTTCTCTTATTCCTTTCTCACGAAATGTGCCTTACAAACATCATTACTATAAAGGAACATGATGGAATAACCATAATTATTTTCCCATGTATTCTATGATGGGGCCTTTAGAATGGTTTTCTGCTTCTAATATACAGCATAATACAGCTTCTAATATACCCATAATACAGCAATCAAGACCCCTCCGACAGTGACTCTGTTCTGTTTAGTAGAAAGAAAAATTCAGTTAGTATTTTAAGAAAGCTTTTTCATAGACTATTCATCTACATACTTGACCTCTATATTCTCATGTATGTGATGTGTGTGTGTCGATGTGTGTATGTCCATGTGTGTGTGTGTGTTTCTGTGTGTCTGTGTGTCCGTGTATGTGTGTGTGTGTGTGTGTGTATGTGTGTGTGTTGGGTGGGTGTATGTTACCTGGTGTGAAGTGTGTGTATGTGTGTGTGTGTGTGTGTTTGTGTGTGTGTGTGTGTGAGATATGCTGATGATTGGGAGCTTGCTGTAGATAACTTGGAAGCCTCCACACCAAGGTCATTTACAATGAATTTATCTATCAGCCTTCTCATCAGCTGTCATCTTTTAGATTGTATGCTTGGAGAGAAAGAAACTGTTTTAGGCTTTGTAGAATTTGGAAAGATTTTGGAAAGCACAATAGTAACCCTGTTATCACACAATCCCTTCAGAAGAGGAAGTTCCAGCTCCATAGATCTGAGTCATAGGAGACAGTTAGCAATAACTAATAGGATCTGTCAGAAGGCTGGCCTGGCTTCAAGCCCGAGATAGCTGAATTACTCCGAGAGGGCAAAGACACCTATGAACCCTTGAGTGGCAATAACAAGATGGGTCATGGGTCCATAGACCTGACTGCTCTCAATTTCCTGTCTGTACTGCTTAGACTTTGGGGGAACATTGGATTACATAATTGGAAATTGAAATTAGCAATACCCTTTCCCTAATAGCCAGTTTCAGTACCTGGATAGTGAGTTAACTCAGTGGTCATGAACCATAGGCATCTGAACTTAATTTTCTTTTATAATCAGGGGGTAAGCAGAGCTGAACTTCATGTCTAAATGCAATCCATAGTTGGACATGCTTTATGAAATGGACAGAATTCTGCAATATTCTGCAGAATTATACATAATCTCTAAGTCTTTAATCTCGTTAATATGTTAGGAATAGGAAATGATGGTCATACCAATATTCCAAAACTTTAATAGGCAATGGTATTTTTTATGTCCTTGTATTATGTACGTTTTAACTTTTTAGAATCAATTTAAATCAGGTGTGGCAGCTCATGCCTATGGTCCTAGCACTTGGAAGGCTGAAACAAGAAAAGGACTTCCAGGAGATTGAGGTCACCCTGGGCTACGAATTAAGTTCCAGGGTTGCCTTGGCTATATAGAGTGATTCACAATAGACAAAACAAAAGCCCAATTTCTCCTTAATATTTTATTAGTTTTCAAACATGCAGCAAAGTTTTGAAAGAGTAAAAGGAACAGTACCATATGCCTCATTGCATGATTAGCATTCTACGCATGGCCTTTACCACACAGCTATGAGCCTCTTCGTTTTAATCTGCCCATCAGTCCATCCAAATTCTTAACCCACTTCAAGTAAATTCAGTATATCTATCCATTTCTCTAGCCTGAAAGATTGTCACCTATACTTTAACTTTGGCTTTCACAGTTTCCTTCTGATGCAAAATTTACATTGTGGAAGTCACACTCAAGTGCATAGTCACTCTTGGAGTCTGGACCAACTTAGGTTCCTGACAAATACCAACATTAAGTGTTCCTTCAAGTCTCTTCTTACTTAGCCGTTTTCATACAAAGACAGACAGTGTGTCTGAAAACTTTGTCCACTGTATGGTAGGAGATGTGAGAATGGCTAATTAAAAAAATAGTTTGCTTAATTGGCCTATGGTAAAATTTACTTTGATGCAATGATACTGCAAGTTGCTGGCTGCATTTGGTTGTGCAAAGGTCACCACAGTGAAGGCAACATGATGTCCCATTCCCTCAGAATTCATAGGAGAGGAGAGTGTGTTTCTCATCAATTTTCTCTGCCCACACCACTAGGTAAGTCTAGTTTGTGTTCCACTCCCATAGTTGTTCATTTTCTGGGGGGCAGATGAAGGGAACCTTAACAGTCTGGAGTCTTGTCAGGCTGAGCTCTTGCCTTTGACACAGCATCTTTGAGATTTCATCCAGGAAGCTGTTTATCTAAAGGGTGTCCCCTTTTTTTTTCTGGTTCTGCTGAGTAGCTGTGGCTTATGGATGTGCCACAGCTTGACAGCCCATTCACAAGCTGAATGACATGTTTTAGAGATTCTGAGTGTAGCACCTATAACCTGAACAGCATTTGTTCCTAAAGCTGCCTTTGCGTGGATTTGCACCATATACCTTTTGAAGTTTGTTTGTAAATTCTCAAATCTACTGTCACATGCAAGTGATGGTTAGGAGAATGAATTATATGATTTAGAGAAAGCTGTGCTACTGTCTCTCTCACAGTGAAATCTACAGCTTATAAACACATTGATAATACATATTACACTGCAGGTTTTATTTTGACTTGGGAACCTGAAAAATATCATTAACTGCTATTATTTCATCATCTAAAATATCTTTCTTTGGGAGAACATTTTTTTGTTTTTGTTTTTGTTTTTGTTTTTTTTAACAACAGGGCTCAGAGCCTACATTTTTCTTTTATTTTTATACATTTAATTATCTGTGTGTGTTTTATTGTTGGGTGTATAGAGGTCAAAGGACAACCTATGGGAGTTGGTTTCTTTTTTCCATCGTGTTCTTCCTGGGAACTAAACTCAGGTCTCTAGACTTGACAGCAAATGCCTTTAGCCACTAAGCTATCTTGCTGGTCTCAAAAGCTCACAGTTTTCTTTCCTGGGTAAGATAAATGTTTTAAATTTCCAGTCTCATCTTAGAAGAAGGCAGGCACTATCTGTCTTTCTCTGTTGAGTACTAAGATTTGGTGGTAAAGAAGAAAAGAAAAGAAAGAATGAGATTGGCGAAAAGAGTATTGGGAAAGGGAGAATCTACGAAACAGTAGCAACCACCAATAAATATTTCATGGTGCTGCTCTATGTCAGTGGTTACACCAGATCAAGTTGCTTAGTCATAAGTCTGGTTGATGCAGGTTTTAGCTGACGGCAGATGAAAGGTGACTTTCATCATAAGATTGTGACTTTGCTTTGTCTGGAGAACCAATGCCAAGTGGAAAAGGCACTTGCCAGTTTTTTCCTGGTCAAAACTTGTCTCTTGCTTCTTACATTTCTAGGGAAGCTGACAGCATGGTAGTTTTCTTTATTCTTACATACATACCTCTGGCTGTGCATGTATGTCTCTCTGTGTACGTGTAGGTGCTTGCCTGTTGTATGCCTTTATACTGGGGTTGAACATAGTAGTCTCTCATTCTCTGTTCTTTTACTCTGTTACTCTTTTACTCTTTTACTCTGTTCCTTTACTGTTTTTCTCTGTTTTCTTTTACTCTGTTTTCCAACAGAAAGATATTACACATTTATCAAGTCCCACACTTTTGAATTTGTAGTCTAAAATAATCAGACTTTGGTAAAAGAAATATGGTAATGTGTTTTTGTCACAAGCTGAGTGAGGAATAGAGCCACAGTTTTATTGTGTGGTCTCAGTAAATCCCCAAAGCTTTCCTGTCCTCTTCATTTTTGAAAGCAGCAATTGCAGCTTTGGGCTAATGATTAAGGATGAAAAGGCTCTTATAGAAACCTTGCATTTAGCATTTGCCCAGCAAGGAATTGTAGTGATAAACTTCATATAGAATAAACAGACCCTGGGGCCATCTGAATATGTTAGCAAATGGTGTTACTCATCTTATTAACCAGTTCCTAGAAATATAGAGAGCCACATATGAAACTATACCAGGAATTTCCTGGTAGAAATGTCTAATTCTTCCCCTTTGTAGACCCTGTGCTCGTCTTCTTGGAGAGGTGCCAGGGAAGCATTTTTCTTTATAGGTATGCTGATGTTCACTGATGTTCATGTTAGGTTCATCAGTCACTTTAACACTTCAGTAGCATCAATAATCTGTCTTTGTGTTTGTATGCTTCGGGGAGCTTATGAATTTACAAGCACCAAAAGTTGGTTAATGAGCATCATGGGAGGGGGAGGAAGTGCATCCTTGGATCTCCCTCTCCCGTACTCCCTGCACTATGGAAACTGATGAAGAGCCAAGGAAGACAGGGAGGTATTTTATCCTTGTTATGGTGATAGCTTGGTACACAGTTATTGAGTTACAGTGCTGTGGCTTCTTTCAAGATCAAATTTGCACATAATTGCAACGGTTACAATGACAATTTATTAGACTTAAAATGTGTGGCTCTCCAGAATGCCACTCTTAATGGAGAGAAATACATGTTTGGCAGCGTGGGTCAAGAAGTTTTAGACTTCACACAAAGAAAGGAAATATGAGCGTGTTTCAGAGCCTCCACCGGACAACATAGGCAGTGTAGAGGGGTCACTGCCTGAAGGTCTCTCCTCCTTAGCTCTCGAGCACTCTCTGTGGAGACAAGGTCTATTCAGTGCTTTCCATGGAAAGAAAAACACCAGGAGACAGAACACCAAAGTCCTTTCACTGTGGTTTCCCACATATCTCTTTTGAAACACTGTATGGACATTCTTTCTGAATCATGAAACATTTGTTTCTGTTTGAAGTCTTTAAAAAAAAGATCTGGAATTGTTTCAGGCCTTCAGTAAACATTGACTGCATCATAATGAGAGACATTATGGTTCATAGATACTCAGTATGTAATTTGAAGGGAGAACTAGTAATTATCAATCACCTACTATAGACTGGGCATGGGCTGTCGTTCATACACATTGTGTAACCTAGAACACTTACAGGGCTTTAAAAAGTCCTAAGAGGAAGCTGAAGTCAGTGAAGCTCATGACTTAGAGAGGCACTGGGTGTTGTCCCTGCAGTGGGATACCTCTTGTATTTGTTTTCCTTCTTTCTGACAAAAAATAAAAGATGGCAATAAAGCAAAATGACAGACAGGCCCGTGGACAGTGGTCTTTTGTTCCTCCCTAGATGCTTGAAGATTGCTGTCATCATGATTGATACAATTACTCCCCCAAAACACACACACTCACGCATACTCACAAACCAGGAAGTTTATTACCAACAGGCAATTGGCCTTTACACCAGAAGACAGCAATGACAAAAGACCAGAATGTGACAAACAAAAATAGGCAAAAAGACTGTACCAGATTCATCTACAAGTAACCAGCTTTGTACTTGGATTCAGAACCCGTTTGGTGATGGCAAAATAACTGGCGGCAACTTGTGATTCCTTGGACCAAACAGGACCTTGCAAGGCATGGCCTTTATACAGGGAACCTCAAGAAAACAGTGGAAAGAAAGAAAAAGCAGAATGAAAAAAGTTGCTGATGTAGGCAAGCAACAAATGGTCATCAGCCTTCCCTTTATCTTAAGCTGCCTTTGAAAGCATGTATCATTTTAGATAGCTTAAAATACGTAAACTTAAGTGTATATTATAGTTGAACTCAATTATGTGATAGATGACTGGAGGTGGTTACTATCACCATCACTAAAATGAGAGGAGAACTCTAAGTACTTCTTATAGCTTACTGTTGGCTGGACCCTGATATGGTACCTTTTACATAAGAATCCAGAGTATATTGGCCTTTCTTCTCAGTCTTGCTCCCTAAGGAGAGATATTTGCTATAAATTAGTTATATTAGTTTGAACTTAAGGTAATGCCAAGAAATGTTATTATCATGCCCAACTGAACTTAGATTGTCACAAGCCATCTCTTTATGTAATAACGCACACACGCACACACACACACTCCAAGTTACTATGTCTTCAATGAGAATGCAGAAGACACATTCAAAGAATTTAAAACTCTTGCTTTCTATAAGAAGTAGGATCTGTCATTACTCTTCCCATTATGTGGATGGGTAAAAAAAGGCCCTAAGAAGAAAGGTAGTTTGCTCAAGGCAGAGTGGATAATTAACTAAATCTTTCAGGGTGTTCTCTCATGACCACTGTATTACGTTGCCTACAACTCTTTAGTTTCTCTTACTCACAATTACATGCATGTGCATTCTATATTGAAAACAGCTCCCTTTGATAGCAGTTGTGAGCAAGCATGTCTGAGTGGACATTTCTTCTTTCCTGGTTAATAGCCATTTGGATTTTGGCACTGTGTTGTCCTTTGTAATTCTCAGTGTGAGCACGTACGCCGCCTCAGCCTTTACTTAACCTTCAGGATATTATCGAACTTAATCCTCCTGATAAACCCATGGAGTAGGTAAGTGTTATTACCCTCATTTTATAGATAAACCGTGGAAGTGCTAGAAGGTTAGGCAATCCACTCAGGCCATAGGACAGGTAAACCATGTGGTGAGGGAGGCAGTCCTGATTGGTTATATTCCAAAGCTCAGGGAAGCCCTTTGTCACCTCCTAGATAATCTCCCATGGCAACCTCTGTGCTGATTTCAAATGTCTCTTCCCCCATCATTCAAGTATTTCTTTGAAATATTTCAAGATTCAGGGATCACATAGAATGTCTTAAACTCACCCTCTAAGAAAGCTTAGAGGTTTATAAAGGAATTATTGTATGATTTAAGATAGTTTTTTTTGTAGAAATTGAAATGTTGTGTCCAAGTCACTGAAAATCAATTAAAAAGGAAGGTAAACATCTCTGGGGCTCCAAAATAAATCCAGGATTTTTGTTTTGTTTTTGTTTTTGTTTTTGTGCTCTGCCTCTTGCCAAAATCCTCTTTCCCATGTCTCTACTCCCTGTTCTCATCACCCTCCAGTTCTCTTCCTCAGCACTTGTATGCCGATGCCTAAAAGTTCGATTCACAAGTTATGACAGACTGATACTAATGCAAAGTATCATATCCCAAATATTTATAATTTGGAGGAATCAAAACCTAAGGGATAAAATATCAAGGATGTAGCTTTAGGCTTGAGGTGAGGAAATTCTCAGGGTACCTTCCTGAGCTCTGGTCTCAGCCATGGACCAACCCAACAATCTGCAAGTCAGAGAATCCAGCCTTCATACCAAGGGCATTGATAATGCCCATCTCTCTGTGTGGAGCTCACTGCCTTGTTCCTGTGCCTTGGGAGTTAGATGAATGTGGATTTGGTGCCGACAGAGGGATTGGTGGCAGCCAGTGAGTAAGATGGCTTCTGCTCTTGGCCCGTTGAGGTGACTGTGTGGGTGGTCTTGTGTGCCTTAGTTTCTCCATCTGTTTTAGTGGAAAGGATCATAACATTCTTGGAGATCACAGAATGGAATGTGCTGTGTAAACACCAGGCAGTGTTGTTACAATACATAGCAAATTAGTGACTCCAGCTTCAGTTTCCTACACTTGATTTGTGTGTGGATCTCCCAGAGATTCAGAAAATGTCTCTGGGAAAGCAACAACAACAACAACAACAACAACAACAAATTTTCTAACAGAAACAGAATTTTAGGATTTGAGTTGCTATCTGCTGAAATGTATACCCCTGCCTCTCTGTGGAGAGCCGACATGGTGTCCACGGATGGAGCTGACATTCTCCAAATTAGTCAGCTCTTTAGCATCTGTCCCGATGGCTCCAAATTTTCTCACCTCTTGTTCTCTTATTTTCATTTTTATAAATAGCTATTTCCCAACTGAAAGCATTCCCTTGGAATCTATCACAGTGTTGTTAGGGAAGAGTGGAAAATGAGGATGTTTTACTAGTGTGGCTGTCAGATGGGAATAAGGAGACAGGTCTGGAGGGCCTTTTCAGTGTGGACAGAAGAACTCTCTTGTTCTAGGCATTTCTGTTTCGAGAGAGACATTTCCATTTAGTGGTCCACCATGCATCCAGGAATAAACAATTCTGTCTGCCCCTCCCATCAGAGCAATGCCTTACAAAACAAAATAAGGATCTGTGACTTCAAGCCCCAGTGCTCCCATTTAAGACCTGTCTTCCTTTGTGTGCTGTCTCTCCTTGGGAATAGTAACATCTAGTCTGTCTAACTGGGATGCTGTGAAGCTGCTAGATGATGTTAAAACTACTTTATAAATGTGTAAAGATTGAGCAAAAAATAATGCCTTAGTGATATTGAGATTCATGATCCAAAATATGGAAAATGGCTTAGCTTAAAACTGGTGACTTGTAGGAAGCTGGCCCTGTAAAAGAGGCCTGGGATGAACGCAGCCTTTGACCCACTCCTTGCAGCCTTTGGGACCTGACCTCATACAGCTCCTGACCCAGTTGGAACAGAGTTCAGGGGCAGAGTGGGTTTATTGGAACACTTTACTCTGTATACTGAACAGCGATTGGTCCGCCCCTCCCAACTGTAAGCAACAGATGGAAGAAATTCTGTTTTCTGAGTACCAGAGAGTATCTATTCACTAAAACTTGGGAGACCGCCTGGTTCAAAAAAGGAAATGAGCACTAAAGGCCAAAGCATGCATTCAGGACACGGGTGTCTACTTGTGAAGACTCATGGCATCGTGGCTATCTGGGCTTTTGGCTTCTGAACAGTAGCATTGCTTTGAAGATCACACAGGACAGCGCATTTGAGGGGCTTTTCCTAGAACATGCTAGGCCTTTTACTTAGATTTAGAATCTCTCTCTCTCTCTCTCTCTCTCTCTCTCTCTCTCTCTCTCTCTCTCTTTCTCTCTCTCTCTCTCTCTCTGGCTGTCATTAGTGAGGAGGAGGAGTATGAAGGTTTCAGAGGTGAACTTATACTAAAGCAACATTATATCCTCAAAAGCTATATTCATTCATTCATTCTTTCATTCATTCAGCCATCCAACCCTCAGTATTTACTTTGAAATTTAGAAGAGGATTGGTAGTATAGGGAAGATAGACATAGACCCTGATGTCTTGGGCATGCTATTGCTATCCATGAAAGGAGAGGAGTGATCCTATAATATGGAAGGCACACTGAGGATGAGGGCATATGAGTATAGTATAATTGAAGAATACAAAGTGCCTTAGAGGAGAGGAAACTATTGAGAAGTTCCTGAGCAGACGTTAGTCAATGAATAAGACAGTTGACGTGGCACAAGACCATTAGAAGAAGACTGGAAATGCTTCAGATATGACAAAAGGGCACTGTGTCACCACATGTCATCATGCAGTTGAGCTGTGTGTATATGGGGTAATGGCACAGTTATCTCCAGAATCATATAATAAAGTCTTACCTAGTCCACATGCATAAGCTTGTACCTCATCATACTTGTTCAGGGCATCATCATATTATGATGTAGAATATCTTGTTTGTATTAGAAGAGGCTGCCGCATGAGCTACACATAGAATTTGATGCATCTTCCCTGGAATAACATGTTCTAATACACTTAACTTCTTGCTTAGCTTGTACCCATGTCTGGTAATACATATCCCAATGCAGCTGGACATATTGAGCTTTGCAACCGTGGGAATACAGATATTTGGAGATGAAACTTAGTATCCTGGCATGGACTTTTGTTAACACAAGCTATAGTTATCTGGGAAGATGAATCTCAGATTGAGAAAATGCCTCCATTCTTTTCAGCAAGTGTTTAGGATATTTTCTTGATTAATGATTTATGTGGAGGGGCCTAGCCCACTGTGAGCAGTCCCATCCCTGGGCATATGATCCTGGGATGTATGAAAAAGCAAACTGAGCCAGCCATGTAGAGCAATTCAGTAAGTAGTATTTCTCATTCCTCCAAGCCCCCTGTTTCATGTTCCTGCCTCCAGGTTTCTGCTCTGGCTTCCCTTCATGATGGTTATATGTTGTAAGAGGAAATAAACCCTTTACATTCCACGTTGCTTTTGGTCAAGGAGTTCATTACAGCAATAGAAACCAAACTAAGACACTTAGAAATGCTCATGGAAGTCAACTTCAGCTGGCCTTATATCAGATTGGTCAACTGAAAAGATTGTTGGGAGCTGTCCATGAGCTGGACACAATATTTTGCTGCCTGTAGCAGAGAACTGGAGATGTGAAAGGAATGGAGAAGGACAATGCTATTTACCTATTCAGTGAGTCTGTAGTAATTCTAAGTACTTTACATGAACTGAGTCATTGAAACAATCTAAAGCCCTCAAGGTGGTTATTATAACCTCTAGATTCTCAATAGTTCAGAATAAAAGATTTTGTCTTCTCCATGCAGTCTGTAATCTTACTCCTGCCCTTGAAGTTGTGTTTATCACTGTCGGGTATGTAAGGCACAGGTTTGGGCAGTGAGGGAGGGTGAGAAAATAATGTTGATCCAGGGTCCTTTTGCAGCCATAAAATAAAAATAAAATAGAAATCCTGCCTTCTTTGTCTCCATTTCGTAAATCATAGGTCAAGAGACTCAATCAGCACTATCTTGGCATTGTAACAAAGCTGGGGAATTGAAGAGGAAATGAAAGACTGGGGGAATAGGATTAGTCTGAAACACCAGAGGTCAGGGCAGCCAATAGTGTATAGACTTCTGACTGAGTGAAATATCCAAAGCTCCATGGGCAGTTAATCCTTGAAAGGAAATGGGGTGGGGATGGAAATTGTCAGAGAAGGAAACTAATTTTGATAATCATGGAAACAGAGGGAACATGGTGGTGAGGAGAAGGGCATGACTAATAAAAAAGACCAGAGGAAACTTTTGAAACTCCAAAAATTGCAAATTAAATCTTGGTATTCAGGCCAGTTTATGCTTTTTATTTGTCACAAGACCGGTTCTGTTTTATTATTTCTAAAAATTATATACATGGGAAAGAAAGCCGGTTCTGAGCACTAGCCATCCTGGGCCTCCCATTATTTTCTGTTCACTCCCTCGAGACAGGTGATCTGGGAGCATGAGCTTTAATTTAAGTCATAGTTTGTCCAGTCAGATGTGGGACCTCTGGTCAACCTTATCTATGGTAAGTGAAAGTCTGTCCATCAGCAAGTTCATGCCTGTCCTATGAGAGCAATGGAGATAAATAAACAGTTGCATGAATTGGAAAGTGGGGAGGGCTCAAATGGTGCATCAACAAGAAACAGAAGAACTAAGTGCCCACTGTTGTAGCAGCTATTGCTGTTATTAGACTGAATTGAGGCCTGATGATTGAGCTGAGTCCGAAGTCCAGGCCTCCCAACTGTATTTGGCACCCTTTTACAGCCTCACCTGGACACTCTCCATGTGAAGAATCTGCTGCTTCAAAATGTGATTAAAACACCAGAGAGAAATCCAAGAAATTTAAAGCCACTCAATCAATCAACACTACCGACATATTCTTTACAATTACTTCATTAAATATTGATAGTTTAAATTTATTTTCCCATGTAATCATTCAAGTTGGATTCTCAAGGACAGCTGTCATTCGTCACATGGAGCCATTGTGTACTTGGTATATAACTAGTACAACTGAAGTAAACTGGAGTTTTAATTTTACTTATTTTCATTGCCTTTATACTTTAAACCTGACTTGATTGTTAGGCACATTTTATACAGTTGGACATGTGAATCTATTATTTCAATGTTTCATGAAACCTAAAGTCAAAGAAAGTATTTCCAATGGAAATTTAGCACCCAAATTGAGAGGTGCTATGTGTAAAATGAATGTCTAAGTTTGAAAACTTGGTACCAGAATAGGTCTCATTAATGAGTTTTATATTGCTTACATATTAAGGTGATGATATTTTGGATATATTGAGTTAACTAAAGAATATTACTAGTTATCTCACTTGATTTTTTTTCTATAAATGTGAATACTAGGAAAGTTAAAATGACATGTGGCTTATATTCTCTTTTTTTTTTCCTGAGTAGCACTGGTTCAGGAATTAATTATCTACAATGTCCCTAACAGTGCACTTCCTAATGTTGAGCCTGTAAGGTTGCTAACCCACCAGGGGTAAACTAGGCATTCAAAGAAGGGATGAAAAATAGGCATAAATAATCTGCATTTTGCTAAGTACAAGCAAGCAAGTATATGGATTGCTGCTTGAATAACTGGGTGTGGGAGACTACAGTTAAAATGTTCAAGAAGAATCAGTGTGTATGGATGAGCTGAACCTATGGACACACATGGTTGGGAGGCATGATGAAAGGCTTCTCAGTCAAAAAGTCTCTTTAGGATTAATATAGCCTTAAATGGTTAGGTGTGTAGCAATCCTTGGCCTCAAAGTCAAAAGAAGGATAGGAATAAGGTGCTCTTTGCCTGGGGCAAGGCATAGTGAATTGGAAGTGTGGATCCATCTGGGCAAGAGAGCTAGGCCATCAGAGACCACATGGGGTGAGAGCCTGTTGCCAGATTCATCACCCTAGAGCCAGTTGGATATTGAGGGTTAGAATGTGACAGGGTGGTTCTTCCAGAAGAACCAAAGCACTTTCCTTTTGACAGCTGGTGTGCAGCAGAACGTATAACATAGCTTTTAAATTGGGATTTTTTTTTTTTTCTGTGCCCAGTTCCACCATGCCTCTGAACCTAGAAATGGTCCTGGTGCATTGGAATAGATAATTTTATTTACTCATTGAGCTCTCAGTGGAGACTTGAGAACTAGCCAACAACCAGAATTTGGGGTGAGATCACATAATTTGGTCCATCTGCAGGCAGTGGCCACATCAGCAGGTGTCAGGGAGCTGAAGACATTACACCTGACTGGCTGGCAAAAGCTGAAGTGGCATCAATGGAGATGCTAGGTGGCAGCAGAGTCTCAATGGGCTTCCCACATGTCCAGAACTCATCCTGCCTTGCTTCATCAGAGCTGGCATGTATGATGGTTAATCACACAGGCTCTGAATTGAAGTCTTGTCTGAATTCAGCCTTGCCAATTACTAGCTGTGGGAACATGGGCAAAAAAGCCAATCTTTGTTTGAGTCCAGTTTCCTCTTCCATAATGATGTCATTTACATGATGCCAACCAAAGTCCTAGGACTCTTTATGGGGATTAAAGTACTCAATAAATTGAAGCTAAATTGTTGCTGGCATTGTATCCATTATTGCTTTCACATTTTTCTTATTTAAAATTAAAGTTAGATGATCAGAGTAGGCTCAAAGGTTAGTGTTTAGGGAGACTTTATTCAGCACAGTCAAGTGGGAATGTCTACTAGCATACCACTCGGGAAAATAACATAATCTTGGCTCTTTCAGACAGCAGACTTTGGCAAACCCATGAAAATCACAGCTTTCCTCTAAAATTATTCTCAAATTTCTAATTCTAGCAATTTACAGTGAAAAATCTAAGGAGCTTTTGTGTTTAGGAAGGAGGAAGGATTTAGAGGCTTCATCCCCTGAATCATTTTGTTGACTGTGTCCACCACTGTCTACCACATGCAGCATCATGACATTCTGTTTTTGCTTGTTTGTTTGTTTGTTTGTTTGTTTGTTGGTTTGTTGGGTTTTTGTTTGTTTGTTTTGGTTCTAGACCAACAAACCAACATAAGGAGGTATAGACTTTATGCCAGGCAGATGCTGGCGTTAGTGTATGAACATTTATTGAGTCTAATTTTAGTTTTTTTATTAAAGAAGGTTTTTGGAGTTTTTGTGGTTTATGTGTGTGTGTGTGTGTGTGTGTGTGTGTGTGCCTTAATTAGAAGTAGATTTACATCAGATAGTTTTATATCTTTATAGTTATATCTGTTAACATTTCTGAATCTAATTTTTTTTTCAATCTGGAAAATAGAAATAATATCCAACCTTTTCTTCTGTTGAGAGGATTAAAGGTGATGAAAAATTAGTACTTGTATCCCATTGTGGTTCTTTGTGGACAAATTCAATGACACTGGATCGCTTAATGTTTCACTGTCTTGTGACAGCATGCCTAGTTGCGTATGTCGGTTTAGGATGGGCCAGTCTTGGATAACAGAAAAAATCTATCCTAAAACCCATACTTATGTAGGTCAGTCCTTAACTGAGTAAAAGTCTGTTACCAAGGCTCATCAAGCAAGTTGGGGTTCAAATAATTCATTTTATTTTAGTACTTTTTTCTTTTACTGAGCTCCCCCACCCACCCAAGGCAGTGAATATTTACATTTCTTGATGAATGTAGTCAAGGATTTTTGGAATGTTCTTACAACTTTCTTTCAGTCTTCTCTCAGTGTACTCAAATATATTAAAGACACTTTGAGATATAAGCAATGAGTTAGCACAGTAATAAAAACCTGCCAACATTGCAGTGATTTCTAGTGTATGTAGCAGGCCCCACCAGAACTGTGTCCTTTATATAGCCTAGAAGGTGTGCTCAGTACCTGGTAGCATTTGTCTATGATATTTGATGGTTACTGAATGTATGAGTATTTATGGCATACATATGGAATAAATACACAAATGCCAATGAATAACTAACATCAGGAGAATTTCAGCTTGACAAATGCCATTGTTAATGTATGGTTCATTTCAGCTTCACAAACTAATCATGTGTTCACTGTGCATCTGCTGTGTACATGCAGTATATTTCCTAATGGCCCCATAAAAAAATCAACAATTCACTGTCACATTTTAGGAAGGCAGGGTTTATTTTTCATATTTTAAATTTTTTTCTTGCCTTTACACATAGGATTGTTAATCCCTTTTGGCTAAATCCCAGGCTCAAGTGTTAGACAGAAATGGCAGTAGAATGCGGGTCAAAGAGCTGTCTTGAAAGGAGTAGAGGTTTTTTGTCATGCATGTACTATTGTTCACCTTGATTCAAGTTCCTCACTTGAGACAAAAGGTGGGCCCTGGAGGACCATTAAGATTTCCACCTAAAAGCAAAGAGTCTACTGTAGAAAGCAAAAGGCTACCAGCTGAGGTCCTTCACAGATCATTGTAAAGTGCTATGTTAGCCAGGGTTCTTCAGAGAACACAGGTACCTTGAATGTGTTTAAGGAATGAGATTGTGGAGGAGAACCTGGCACCTTGATTGTGGAAGCCAAAACGCCTCATAACCTGTACTTTACTAGGAATAGACTCAGGACAGCTGGTGATTTAATACAAGTCCAAATGTCTGAGAAGCCAGGGAGTCACTAGGATAAATCCCTGCCCAAGAACTGAAAGAAACCTTATCATCTGTGCCCCAGCTCTGAAGACAGAAGGAATAGCCTTTCTTCTCTGGACTTTTTTCTTTTAAGGCCATTGATAGATTAAATGGTACCCACTCACTCAGGCATAGCCAGGCATTCTTTTGATTGAATCTATAGGTTCAAATAGTAGTGTGCAGAACTGGTTTCATGTTACATATTAGCAGAGGTAATAGTCAAGATAGTCTCAGTTTAATCAAGTTGACATGCAAAATTAGCTATACATACTTATGAGTAAATCTTGTAGTAAGGTTACTAAGGTATATTACAAGACTGTGAGTATCTCCAGGGCAAACATCATCACTTTAGTGATGATAGACAGAGGTACATTTTCTGGACCCATTGTCTGGCCAAATTGTCTTCCTAACTCTAGGAAGCCAGAGGTATTTCAATACAACACCATTGCCAGAGTAGTGCCTAGCATCTAACAGGACATTTATGAATGGGTGTTGAATTAGGTTGATCTGAAGAATTTGTAAGGAACAACTATATCATACAAATTCTGAAAAACAATTGGTCTTAGAGTCTGGGACAACTGATGTAAGGGCTTGAATGTAAGCCTTACTGTATTATAATATTCTTCATGTGTAAACTGGTAAATTGATCAATTCAGCAAATACTGTGTGCATGTGTTATCATCTAGGTTGTCCATCAAAGGCCAGAGACACAAAAGTAATAACATAATCCTTTTCTTCTTAGGGTGTTCTATTCATGAAGAAGCTGGGCAGTTAAATGATCAACGTGCTTTTAGTGATGGCTGCAGTAGATATAAGCATGGAGTGAACAGAAAGCCCCTCACTGGCAGAAAACATGCTAGGATAAAAGTCACACCCATGGGTTCCTGTGGCTAGAATTGGGAACATTAAATACGGGAGAACCAAGCTATCAGGAAATACAGCTCAGAGCTTATTAAAGGTGTTAATAAACAGGCTATGAACAAATGAATCCAAGTTAAGGATTTGGCTTTGGAAATACTGAAAAGGACTCTCATCTGGTTTATCACCCAGGCTTACCAATTCTCCAAGTAGGTTGTCAGCACCATTAGATAAATGTTGTGAAATCACTATGCGGTGGTATTATTTAATTATTTACATTAGCATAGGCATCATTTGTACATGATGTGGCCTTGGTAATCTCCAAGAAGTTTATGTTCTTTGGATTCTCTCTGCAGACTCCCTGGAAATGTGCTCCAGTGGCGTGTCACCATGGCCTTCCCACACCTGAGTTCAAAATTAGCACCAATGCTCATTCTAGGGCAACTGCTGATTCCTATTCAAAAAGGAGAAATAGTAGGAGGCTTGTTTTCACAAAACAGATGTGAAAATCAACATGGTTATTTTGTCATGGATATTAATATAGTATATATGTATATACATGTGCATGTGCGTGTGCGTGTGCGTGTGCGTGTGTGTGTGTGAAGTGCAGAAGTCTGCATGTTGTGACACTTGTGTACAAGTTAGAGGTAGAGGACAGTCTTGGGTATAGGCCCTCACTTTCCACCTTGTCTGAGGGAGGGTCTCTGGTTTCCTGCTACATATGCTAGGCTATCTGGCTGGCAAGCTTCTCGCAGTTCTTGTGCCTCTGCCCCCATCTCTTTTTAGAAGCACTGGGATTTTACAGGTTTGATTTTGTAGCCAACTTTATATCAGTTCTGAGGATCCAAACTCCAGTCCTTCTACTTGCCTGGTAACTACTGTACCCATCTCTTCTTTGCTGTTCTCACTTTTTTTTCCCTTTAAGACAGGGTCACACTGTATAGCCACACTGGCCTAGAACTCTCTATGTACTCCAGGCCAAGAGCTATGTGTATCTTCATCCTGACTGCTTGGATTGAAGGTGTGGGCTGCTATCTTGCTACTTCATAATAATAATCTAAATGCCAGTTCTTAGATGGTAATGCATATTGCTTTAAGAGTAGCCCAGAGTGGGTCAAGAAGTGTCAGGGATCTGATGGGACCCTTCTAACAGAGCGTTGAGACTGTCTATCTTTGAAGCAGAGTGCCTCTGGCAGGAGGTGGCCCCCTTTGCAAGTGGAGAGAAGGTGGTCCAGCATGATGAGTGGCTTTGCTTGCATCTTCTCACTCATCTGGCTCCATCCCCCCCCCCCCACCAGCTTAGACCTATGAAGACTGCAATCAGACAGAACGAGGCTGGGTAGGCACAGGTCTCTTAATTTCTGACTTGTCTCTAAGGCCAGCTTCATTGTCATACCCTGGCCAGCCAACTCAAGTCTGTATCACTTGGCTTAATGAAAGATGTGCATACCATGGTCAGCATAGCTCAGCACACAATCCTTCACCACACTTTCCTGGGACAGATTGCTATGCCAGGAGGTGTGCTCGGGATTTGCTGGGAATCAGCTGGATTAGTCTTCACAGTCAGGTGTCTTGCTCATTTGTTCACACAGAGGTTAAGTAACCTGGATGAGGTCATCCTGCTTTTCAGAGGTTGTTCACGATTTCTCAGCATAGGTACCCTAGAACCTAATTCATATAATCTTCATATAATCACCCTGTCTGTCTGTCTCATCTTGATGATTCTCCCTAGCTCAGAGCAGCTGGGTAACTAAGGATTTTAGTTCTAAGGGGTTTTGTTTGTTTTGTTTTATTTTTAATTTGGAAAATCTTCCGGCCTTGAACTTTATGTGCTCTTAAATTACAAGCTAGAAAATGCCCTTGAGGGAGAATGGATTTCTGTCAGCAGTGCCAAGTCTATGCCTAGGAATCTCTTTGCATGTGTCAGATTTTTTACTTTTCATTCAACAGTTAACTCTTCTGTCATTTGCACACTAAATAAGTCTCTTAACCCATTTGGAAGTGCTCATAGCTGAGTGACTTAGGACCCCTCAAACTCCTTGTCTGCAAGATACGGGCTCAAGTGTTTGCCATTCTCTGCTTACTTTTCTTTCATTTCTTCCCTATTTATTGCTGCCAAAGCCTCTAGTAGAGTCCTCGACAAGACCAACTAGTCTATCCTTAGGCCAGTGGAATGCTGGGGTGTCTCAAAGGGGAGGAAAGCCATGTATCCCTTATCAGCTGTGGATAGTATTTCAGAAGGGGGGCCACTGCTCTATGGACAATACTTTGGGCATGGATTTGCTTTATTGGGTTCTAGTTTCAGGTTACTACTCCAATGTGTGACCTGTTCAAGCCACTTAACTGCTGTGCCTCAGTCTCTCAACAGAACAGGAAAGTTCTCTTGGGAGAGTTGGATAATGCTAATAAGGTTGGAAGATTTCATTTTGAAAACACACACAAATCGCCATATTTGTGAAAAAGTGTATGTCTATTTATTTATCATTGGAAGTCAGAATACCTGGAAAAAAGTAATTGTGACCACATAGTTATTCAAGCCTTAGCTCTGTGACAAAAATTCATGAACTCAAACATCAATTTTCTTAATGGCATGGGGTTATTTTCCCTGTCTTTTGAGAGTCTGGAAAGTCTGTTTTCCCTGAATTGTTCAGGGGCCTGAAAAAGATGGATCTATTGGTTATTTTACTGAAAACCAGTGAATAAATCCATATATTCTCTACATCTTTATGGAGTACACACTCTGGGCGAACCACAGAATAGTTTCTGAAGGGGCTGGAGTAACTCGTGGACACTGGCCTTATCTGCTGGATTGCCTGCTTCTAAATAGAGCCTCTACATCTAGCCAGTAGTGACGTTTTCATCCTTGACTGTCCCTCAGTCTCCTTGAGCTGCTAAGCTTCACACCAGAGTGAAGTCTCTAAGAAATTCCCCCTGTCAGTGCTAGAATCTTGACAGTCCCTTCTCAAGTCTCCAAAGTGTTTCTGGGAACTCTGGGCAAGTTCAGCTCTCACCCCAGTGTCAAGGGAGGCTCCAAGTGTGCCAGGTAGAGTTCTTTGGAGGGATAGAGGGGTGAGGATGGAAAGAATTGGTGACAGCCCTCAATGTCTCTCCCCCAATTTTGAGCCCCCAGGCGAAGCATCCATCATAGTAATATAACTGACTTCAGGGTCAGGCCCATGGCATGAAAGAAGGAAGCTTCGTGGTGGAAATGTGCCACTTGTTTGTCTTCTACTGACAGATAGCCAGTTGGATGACAAGGGTGAAAACATTTTCCTTCTCCTGCCCCAGCTCCATCATTCCTGTAATTGCTGGTGCTCTGGCCATGTGTTCAAGGAAAAGAAGCCCCAGTGAAATAACTTGGCACTTCCCTGCAACCCACAGGGTATGCCAGGGAGCTAAGAACCCAGGTTCAGCCTGTTTTCCCTTCCCATAGTTTGAATTCCAGCCTGTACTGTCATTGATCAGATCCTTTGTACAGGGCTTTCTGTGCCATGACCTGCGAGTCCTGTCAGGTACCACCTTCCTGGAAGCCCTGACTTGGTCGCTGATGTGAAGGAATCTTACACAGATTGAGAAAACATTTGGTTTGCCTCCAGCAACTGGCTTTAGAGGAGACAATGTCCATTCCTTTCCTGTTTGCCCACAGATTTTGAAATGCTTTTCCTGGAGTGTGAATGGCATGTTTCACCGTGACCTTAACCAAAGTTAACTGTCTGCTGACTGCTTCAGAGGGTGGTGCTGATGTTCAAGGCTATGGCAGTCCCAGGATTTTTTAGTTGCACAATACCCCAGCTCTTCTGCCAAGTATAATGCTAGAATCCAGAAACACACAGAGGTGAAGAGAGAGGGAGAGGAAGGAGGAACAGAGGGAAAGAGAGAGCAAGTGGGGGTGGGGAAAGAGAATGGAAATCCTCAGCAGAGGTCTTTGCCAGCCCTCATGTCTCTCACCTCTCTGCTGATGGGGGTGCCGTGGACAGAGCTTTGTTCAGTGTGTCTAACTCCAGTGATGTCACAAAACTTACTGATTAACTTTGAACTCTTTGGCCTCCAGGGAACATGGTACACATTCTGCTTAAAAGCTGTGTGTTTAACATTTTACCAGAACAAGAAAAAACAAAAATGGCATGTTTTTTTTCCCCCCCAATGGTATTTCATTTATAGAACAGGTTATTGTCAGCAGGGCAATGGTTAGTTTTTAATTTTGGAGATTTCCAATCCTGATGAAGATTAAGCAAAGAAAGCCACCGGGTTTACAGCAGTGCCTCATTTTTAAAAAGAGCAAAACAGATACAAGTAAAACTTCAGGTCCCAAATTCTGCACTTAAGCCATTCCTCCTCACTGATCCTTGCACTATGAGCAAAATCACAGTATTCGGGTCCTTGGGAGTCAGAAACAAGAGCCGATGTCATTCAGATACAAATAACCAGGAGAAATAGACGGTATATGCAACAGAGGTGACTTATTCACAAGGGAAGGGTGTCTCTTTCTGTATTAACAGAACTTTCTTCACCATTGTCTGTGTGGGTTAAATGGCATGTTACATGGAGAAGAGAGATGCTGACGTAATTTCCCACATTTAACCGGTCACCCCATGCTCTTTGGTTTGAGAAATCAAGAGAATAACCGCCCGTTCCTTTGCCAACATTTGCCTGTTTTTTTTTTTTTTTTTTTTTTTTTTTTTTTTTTAATCTCAGTTCAGTTGAACAATTTCTTCTCTCTGTGCAACATAAGGCTCTTCTTTGTATTCATTTGGTTGGCTTCGAGCTTGAGGGCGTCCAG
>NC_034590.1:129747859-129783383 GCF_900095145.1 Mus pahari | reverse complement strand
GATTAACGATCTAAACAGTACCATTTCCACTAAAGAAATAGGGGCAGTCATCAATAGTCTCCCAATCAAAAAAAGTCCAGGAACAGATGGGTTTAGTGCAGAGTTCTATCAGACTATCAACGAAGACCTAATTTCAACTCTCCTCAAAATATGATGGTTAGTTTTCGTTGTTACCTCGACTTATCTGGGAAATGGGAACCTCAGTTGAGTAATTGCTTTCATCAGATTAGCTCGTGAGCCTGTCTGTGGGACATTTTCTTGACATTTGGTTGATGGTGTAGGAAAGGCTTAGTCCACTGTGGATGATGCATTCCTTGACCAGAGGGTACTGGGCTGCAAGATCCTTGAGCCTATATGCAAGCCGGTAAGCAATGTTCTCCTGTGCTCTCTGCATCAGTTTCTGCTCTAGGTTCCTGGCTTGTGCTACTGCAGTAAACCCTTTCCTCCTTGTTTTTGTTCCTGGTGTTTATCACAGCAACAGAAACTAGTAAATGTAGCAATGTTTCCTACAAATGAATGACACTGTACCAAAGAAAATATATACTTGAGACAAAAAAAATGTTTGGCTTTCAATGAATTCTTCAGGAAGCTTAAAGAGTGTTAACCTCAAAGAGAAAGTTAATCTTAAGTCTTTTGAGGTGATTGTTCCCAGGAAGTTGATGTCAAGCAAACTGTATGTATACAAATATGTATATATCATAAGTATATAGATACATATATGCATATACATATAATAAGATCATAAGAATGATCTTCCTTGCAAATGAAAAAATTTATTACTTTCCAGTATTATTGCTAGTGGCCAGCATAGGCCATCTTCATTTAGGTACTTGAAATTTAATGTTTTATTAAATTTTTATAGTTGTGATATTAGTATTTAATTAAATATAAGTAAATTTAATTAAACATTAATATTTGATGTTAGAATATTAAATTTTCAGTGTTTAAAGTATTCAGTGTTTAGGTGCTAAAGAAATATGCTGTAATTTTTCCCATCAGTTTAATGCCTCTTCCTGTTTGATTTTAACACTAGGATTCTGATCATTATTTTGCTCATTATTTCCTTTCATATTTTTTTTCAAATGTGTGTTTTATTTGCTGTGAGCTTTGGCTATGGGCTCATCAATGAACATTAATATGCTAGCAATATCTTTTATTGGTCTGTGAGACTGGCAAGCTATCAGATTCACTGTGTCTGTTCAGCCTTTGTTCAGGGCCTATTCTGAAGTGACTGCTTATGTCTGTGGTCATATACCAGTTCTCCATTTCTGAATATTCTTTGGTTTTCTCCATTTATCTATATTTGTGGCCTTTTATGGCTTTTGAAATACACACTGATGAGGTGGAGGTAGTGGCTCCATTGCCGACGGAAAAAAAAAAAACCTATAGAAGAGTTGATTTTAACAAATGAAGGGCTGGTAATGGAATGTATCCCTAATATTTTTGCATGCTCTTCATTGTTATCTATGTGCTACTATCTCATTTGAATACAAAATCATCCTTTGCTATGTAGTAGGATTAAGCCTAGACTTTTGGCTTGCATTTTGCATCCTTTCTCTTAAAACTTTACTACTGTTTTGTTTTTTACTAAAACAAAAAGTTTAGACATATCTACCAAGAAAATGGGATAATTCAATGTAAAAACATCTCTCCGTGCACATCTGTATGTGAGAACCTGTTACCAACCATTACCTTTGGCACTATGGATACTAACATACAGTTTCTTTCTCTAAAAGCAGCAAAGAAACCATGCAATTAAAATACAAACTAGTAAGTACTGTAGGAACCTTGAGTTTGGGGAGCACTTTGGTGTTCACCCTCTGGGGATGCGCTTACTGTGAACTTGCAGTTCCCTTCAAGACATTTTCCAGTTTGGAGTTTTGAACTGGCCAATGAGCTGTATCGAAATCTGCTTCCGTGATGTTTGTGTTGCCTTCTCCTTTGTTGTTTATTGCTAAGTGGTCAAATACAGAATGAGTGTGTCTTATGGAGGTTGTGTGGGATTATGCAGGCATCTATATTGTATGGAGGAGTTAAAGACGAAAATACACAAATGGACATTATTCTGCTATGTTTGTGTTACCTAGTCACATAGCCTATTAACTTTTCCCTGAGCTCTTTATGCAGCCAGTTCTTTGTTATTTAATATTCTGTTGAAGTGTCTGGTCTCCCCAGGAGTCTTTCCCTGCCTGCCTCCCTAAGATAGTTCTCTGCCATAAACACTCATTACCTCCTCACATCATTTCCTTCTGTGCCATACAGCAGTTTAAAATCGATGCTATAATCTATTTATTTAACCACACTGTCTCATCTCCACTAAAACGAAAACTTCCTGAGGGCAAGAAGTTTTCTTTGTTTGTTCGTCTGTTTACTGATGTTATGTTCCATCTAACACATTACCTGCCACACAGTAGGTGGCAGGAAGTAGGTGCCTAAGCGGGTACTTCTGAGGGAGAAGGAGAGTGGACAAAGGAAAGGCTTTGAAAATGGGGAGGACATTCTCCTGCTTCTATCTGATGTAACCAGTAGTTTTTCCTCTTTCCTACCTAAACCAAAGAGAGGAAGGGAAAAATAAGTTAGATGTGGAGAGGAGTGTAAGCAATAGTGGAGTGGACTAAGGGTGCAGAAGTGTGACCTAAATTCCTAACAATAATGCTATGGATTTTCCCATTAAACTCAATGGAGCAAAACTGAATTGAATCATACATTTCTAAAATGTTGGCTCTCAGAATAGGCCAATTAAATATACAGTTTTTATGGGAGAGTCAACTTTTTAAGCATGGTGTATATTGTCTCTATTGTACTAGTTCATGCATAGGTTCAATATTTATTTATTATTTTTATTTTGTGTATATGCATGTTTTGATTGTATGGTTATCTGAGTACCATGTGAGTGTCAGGAACCCACAGAGGCCAAAAAGGGCCTGAGACACCCTGTGGACAGATGGGTATGAGCCACCATGTGGGTACTGGAACCTGGCCCTCTGAAAGAACAGGCAGCATTCTTAACCCTTAGGCCATCTCTCCATCATATATACACAAGCAATATTTATTTCACAACTTCCTTCTCAATGATCTTTAAAATATCTCATGTATTCTTGACCAGATGTATTTTTATATAAGCCTTCAGTATTTACAGTTACTGAATAAATTTAAAATGCCTATTCTGAGCTGATTAAGTAAAAAATTCTCCATTAAATAAGTCATAACACTTTATTTGCCTACAAGTTGCTCTCTGAAACACAGGGACTGCAAACCATTTGCTATTTTCCTTAAAAAAGAATGACAACATTATTTCAGTATTTAATAACTCACTTATAATTTACTCAAAGGGAAAAATATCGAAGAATGGAATACCCTTTTTCTGAATACATTGTTTTACAAAATTTCTTTATTCATTTTCACTTGGTAATTCTGATTTCTTCCTTTTACTTTCTTTTCTTTCCTTTCCCTTCCTTCTTTCCTTTCTTTTATTTTTATTGGTTTTATTTATTTATTTATTTGTTTGTTTGTTTGTTTGTTTGTTTTGAGACAGGGCCTCATTTTGTACTCCTGATTGGCCTGGGACTCTTTGTAGACCAGACTGACCTCAAACTCACAGAGATTCTCCTGGTTCTGCATCTTGAGTGCTGGGATTAAAAGTGTACCTCTTTATATCCGTGTAATTACCATTTGTGACCAGAGTTTCAGAATATTATTGAGATATTTGGGCCTGGGAACTGGTACCGAAGTATCCTCCTCAGGCTTTCTTTGTCATAGGAAACACACACACACACACACACACACACACACTCACACACACACTTTTATTTCTTCTAATCTAGCTAGCTCTATGCATTTTGTTTTCAAAGTCAGAGAGGGAAAAACAGAGGGCAGAGGACTAACAATTTTATGCTCTCTTCCCTTATTTCGCTAGTGTGAACCAAAAAGGGTACAAAGCATGGGCTCCCACTAATTCACTGGAAACTGCTCCAGTCAGGGAAATCATTAGAGGTGTGAGTCTGTTTACTGGCTGTCTCTCTAAATGCCTTTTGCATCTTCTTGGAATGACTAAAAAATCACTTCCAGCTGTGGCATCAGTCTCCATTTTCTGTCCCTTTAAACAAAAATTTTATTCCTTATAAAATAAAGACTAGGGGTATGTGGCTAGTGTCCAGAACTAGGAGGCATGTCCCCCTCTCTCTCTCTGGTCATTGTACCCAGAGATCTTACCAGGTGTCCGATGGCAAATGTACGAGACTACTCATAACCTCCATTACATGTGTTACTATTTGCATAGATTTTACTGTGTCTCCACTTGTAGGTACAGTTTTCATTTGCTATTTCAGTATGTAACTTTGCATATTTATGTGTATTAGTACACAGTAAAATTTCTCATTGCCATTCCTGTAGATATTGCAGTTAGTCATTCATAGAACCGTACATCATTGCATCCACCCATGCGTTATATGATCACCACTCTTCTCTGTACTTACAGTACTAACTATAACTGATCAGTCTTTACATTGTGTTTGGAAGAGAGACTTCACAGTTCAGTCTTAGGTGGCTTTTGCTGTCATGTGTCACTGTGTCATCACAATGAATTACTTGACATAGGCTATGTATAAGACAAAGCTGACCTATTTAGAAATATTTAGTTACTGTGCTTAACTTTTTTATATCTTATATTTAAATAGCTAATTCATTTACAGTCGATCCTGATATTAGATGAACCTTCAACATTATATGTTCATTGCAGTTCAGACACACTCATTTGCTGAGTGCTCTGTTATTCCCCTATGATTTGGCATAGCACCTTTAGTTTGTGCTGTCTTATGGATTGGAGGTCAGTTTCTTTCCTTCCTGTTTTAATCATTGATGTATCTGTTTTAGTCATTAGCTCCACTGTATTTTATTATGTAGAGAACTTATATCCTCCTCACTGTTGGGATACATTTTAAAACTGATACTATCATCTGTTTCCCATTTGCATTTAAGCAATGGTTTATAATATATTTTCCCTTTATAAAACTTTTGACTTCTGTTGGAGATAAACTACCCCATGGATAGGAGCAATAAGTTGGCATATGTTGAAATTAAGACACAACTTTAGCTGTGCTTATGGGGTAGACGTCTCATAGTCATCAGTTAATGTGTTTGCTTGTCAAGAAGGAGCAGATGACAGAGATGCTAGGCAGTGAAAGCCCAGTGTCCACTCAACCTGCACAGGGAGAGGAGGTCTGAGTGAGGGTGGAGGTGTCCTGAATCCACTGCACTTTGTAATGGGACTGAGGTGAAGTGTGTGGAGAGATAGGATGTTATTCTCTTCTGGGTTGTGTAGAGTTGGATGAAAATAAGTGTCAGTGTTTTCTGTTTGCAGTAAGCTTCATGGCAAGAGATTAAAAATGTATATAATGTAATACCCCTGAATTCTCCTTATAGAACTTAAGGACAGCGGTGGAGGGATGGAGGGATGGATGGATGGATGGATGGATGAATGGGTGGATGGGTAGAAAATAGTTAAGTTTGGGCTTTTCAGTTATAGAGAATTTGTGATCTAAGAGGTGCTTTCCTTGTTCTCTAGCCAAAGGCTTGTGCCCATAAAGCAGCAAGGCAAATTACATGGTATCTGATGCTACATGCACACACATACCCCACTGGGCCTCTTTTTGAATATAGCAGCCCTGGGGTCAGGTAGACTGACTTAGAGTTAAACACAGATGCCCGGCTGCTGTGTCACTGTCTAAGCTAGTCTGCCATGTAACTAACATTTTTGTTTCATAAATTTCCAGAAGGGGGGCTGTTTTTTAAGGTATTCTGTTCTATTTTCGTACCTCAATTCATCTAGGAAAATGACCACCATTTAATTTTCTCTCTCCTACAACCCCACCTGTCTTACTTGGGTACACAACCAGGAAGCAAGCATGCATTTACAAGGGGCAAAACTATCTGCTTCACCCCAGTAAATTCTCCTAATTTCTAGTGACTAATATCTTAGTCCCTAATATCTTTGTGACTAGCAGGTACACATACACTTTGGCCCTTTAGAATCGATGAAGGTTCTACTTTCGAAAAGTTTTATTTAAACGGATCTGAATCCTTCTTTGGATTAGCATGTAAATATGAACCTGCTTACCCTTGTTCAAATGGGATACATAAATAGTAATTTTAGATTTAGTTTGCAAATATAAGCCGCACAAACTTGTCATAAATGTGCCTGCGTTGAGAATCTATATAGAGATAATTATATTTTTATGCATCTAAGAATAATAAAATACTTGGTAAATTTCTCTGACAAAAACGTCTTTCAAAACTTCACATCTGTCTCACTCCTCTTCATATTCCCAGAATAGCATCTGCCACTTAATATTTATTGAATGAATAATATAGAGGACTTCATTCCTTAGAAAGATGGTTTAGAACCAAGAAGTGAAATATTTCATGTAAATAAGTGATATATACACATCCATTCTGGCTTCTCTGTTTTTGATTGAGAAAGACACCTTTGTGTCCTTTCTCAATTCTTCAGTCAAGTAGGAGAGAGAGATGTTGAATCTTTGTGTGGGCAGATAAGGGATTATAGCCCTGAGCTACATGATGTCCCTACTCCAATTTTGACTTTGTGAAAACAAAGATAAATGGCTAGATAGGAAGTTTCAAAATATTTTGACAAAGTTAGCTGTCAAAGGAGCATTCCTCCTCAAGTTGAAGAATGACATCAGTGCTAAGCCTGCATTTGAGATGCCCTCTCCTTTTTTTTTCTTTTTTGCCATAATAGTCCATTTTTAAAAAATCCTTATATAATAGCTCTGCCATGAGATTACAAATGCTGTGTTAAACTCATGGTTGAAGCAAAGGTCGTAGTTAAATGTTAGGGCTTTTCTGGAATGTTGCGGTTTTGAAGTTTAGAGCTGGCAGGGTGCTCATAGCTCAAGAAACCGATTCTGTAGTCTGTGCCAGAGATAAAAGTTGGGCATGCATTTCTTCTTTCTTTCTTTCTTTCTTTCTTTCTTTCTTTCTTTCTTTCTTTCTTTCTTTCTTTCTTTCTTTCTTTCTTTCTTTCTTTTTTGATTCACCTAGTAGTGTTCCTCCACCATCCTGTGTTTTTTTAAAATCCATGTAGATCTAGCCAGCTGCAGTGGTGTATACCCACAGTCCCAGTATTTAGGTAGCAGAGGCAAGACTGTTTCAAGTTCAAACTCTGGCAAGCAAGGTCAGGCCAGCCAGAGCTATACAGTGAAATGCTGTCTCAAAAAGACAAATGAAAAAACAAACAAACCCCCTAAAAAACTGAAGCCAAAATACTTAAGAATATGTTCATAGTAAAGGGAAGAGGCACATGGGTCAAATCCAGTCTGTTTTCTTTATGACAATTTACTTCAACACCACTGTATCATTCCGGTATGCTTTAGCTATACTACCACAAGAGTAGAATGAACAGCTATATCAAGCATGCACCCACAAAGCCTAAAATATTTAGTATTGAACCTCTATAGAAAAAGCTTGCCAACTTTTACAACAAATGGAAATACACCCTAAAAATTATCCCTGTCACTTTAGAACAAATTATGAGTGACATGTTTTTGTGTATATATATATATATATATATATATATATATATATATATATATATTAAAAATGGGCTTGGTGTTGAGATTAAATTATTGGTCTATAAAAGACTAAAATGTCTGCTTATATTGAAATAAAAGAGAACTGGCTTTCCAGAGAGTCACATGGACTTGGAGATTTTAATTGTCATGATAAAGTTTGACTTACACAGCATTGACAGAAAACAGGAGATGCGTTGGCCTGCCATTTCTGTTATGTGAACTGTGACGGAGGCTTAGCACTCACCAGATGTCTCTCTTCTCGGAAGGTGGAGTGGATCCAACAGCAAGTGGTGAAAAAACGAACCAAGAGGGATTACGACCTCAGTCATGCCCAGTCGACCTACTTCAATGATCCCAAGTGGCCAAGTATGTGGTACATGGTAAGTGCTGAGCTGGCTCTGGCCATGTTGTCCAGTTCTGTGCTGTATGAAGACCTTATTGAAATTGTGTTCCACTCTGCTAAACTCTGTGCCCTGAGTTCATGATGATGCCAGGCCTTGCACATCATTGAAATTACTCTGCTGGCAAGTGTCACCTAACGTGTGTTAGGAAATGTTTGACCCATTCAAGGAAGCCAGTTTAAGTGCAAGCAAGTCAGTATGGGCAACTTGCTGAACTCGCTGGGATGAGCAAGGTGCAAGTACACTTGACCTTGCCTCCTTGGGGCATGCACTTCTCTAGTCTTAGAGTTTCTGCTTCGTGACTACTGAAACATGGCTTGCAACACATTACTCATTCTCCATCATGAATCCATATGTCACCACTTTGCTCTATAAGCTGTAAAAAGCCCTTTTTTCTCTTGTTGCTGTTTCTCTTTCTTGAAGATTTTTATTGCTAAGTGTTGCCAGGGTGTTTTCCACTGCACTGCGTTTTATAATCCCTATCTCGTCTCCACACGTCTCCAACTGATGAAAAGACACACAGCCACAGGATTTTGCCTGTTTTTCACATATTTTCCTGGATCCTGGCCTTTCATTCCTGCTGGCTTCTGAGTACCTTGCTCTTCTGCCCTCTGGGTCAGTAGTCTGTACCACAGATGTTAAACCAGGACAGACGGACAGACAAACTAGATGTTTGCCCCATCTTCCCTTCTGGCATCAAGTTTTGGCCTCCCGTGTCTTGGGCCCTTCACCCCTGTTGCTCATATCAGCTACTCCTCTGTTGCTGTCAGAAAACACCATGATGAAAAATGTCTTATGGGAGAAAGTTGACTTAGGGTTACAGTTCTAGGGGGAAAGCCCATAGTGGCATACAGGCTTGGCAATGAACACTGCAGCAGGTGCGGCAAGCACAGAGGTCATGTATCAGTCTCAAATGGGAAGCAGAGGATGAACTGGAAGCAGAATGAAACTATGCTTTCAAAAGTCTCCCAGTGACATACTCCCTTTAGCCAGGCTGTGCCTCCTAAAGGACCCATAACATCCCCAAACAGCACCACCCACTGGAACCTAGCGTTCAAATACACAAACCTAAGGGGATTTTCTATCATTCAAACCACCACAATGGTGGGACCCTTCACCAGCCATTCTGCACTCTGTCATTAATGTTGATGATAAATTTGTTCTGTTGTATTGAGGGTTAGCTAAGGGAAGGCTCTACTTGGGTCATGGTTTGTATCCCTGTAAGAACTCGGGCTGTTGCACTGCTGGAGATTCATGCTTATGTGGAGGTGGAGAAATTTGGCTGGTATGGTTCCGGACACTCATTCTCCTGGATTTATCTAGAGACGGAAGGTTGTAGAAATATTTAGAATCCCAGCAGAATCGTACATGAGAGCTCTGTTATGTTTAAAGAGAAGAGAAAGGACTGCCCCCCCTCGCCATGTGAACGTCAAAGGGATCAGGAATCAAGTAGTGATTTTACTAGGGTCATCTGAGGGGACAGAGACATATGGCAGCTTGCTAGCTCTGAGAGAGAAGGGATGAACCACAAAGGAGGGATGTCAGAATCGTGTTAGCAGGAGCTATGGGGCTTTGTCTGTTCAGATAACATTGGAGTGGTTTTAAGAACTTTAGAAACGAGGTGGAAAGGGAAAGTGCCGCCATATGACTGAGTGTTTATGATGCCAGGTGAGGGGACTGTCTTCGCCTTGTCACACTTCTCCCAGGAAAGACACACTACTGCCTTTGCTTGCCTCCCTGGATAAGGGAGGGCACCACACTCCCCTCTTCTTCTCGCTGTACTAGTGAGACAGAATGAGCACCTGGGCAGATGAGGGCTACCACTTCAGCATCCTGGAACTCCTGCCTTTGTGTTGCTGATACTTTGGGTTTTATTTTACATTTATTAATTCTGTCTCTCTGTCTCCATCTGCCCCTCTCTCTTCTCTCTCTCTCTCTCTCTCTCTCTCTCTCTCTCTCTGTGTGTGTGTGTGTGTGTGTGTGTTTACACTCAACAACAAGGAAATCAAAGGCAACTCATGGAAGTCAGGTTGTTTTCTTCTGTCATGTGGGTTTTGGAGATGTGACTTGGGTTGGGCTGTCAGGTTTGGTAGAAAGTACCTTTACATTATAAGACATCTCACTGGCCAATTGCCTCTTTTTTGACCAAGGCCTACTTGCTGACTGAAGGCTGCCATTCCTTTTTCACCTGAAGAGCTCCTTGTTTTCCACTGGGTTTTCTCAGCCTCGAATGAGAAAGGTTGCGGGAAGAGGTTTGCTGGGATCCTTTAAAATGCATGCACTTGGTAATGATTCTGCTAGGTTACCCTTGCTGAATGCTACTGTGTTCTAATCAATGGACTAAGAATCCTGTGAGCACTTTTCTGATTTTTGTATATACATCTGTATTAACATGAACTATGCCATAAGAACGAAGAATATGAGGCTCAGGTCCAAGCTCACTCAGCCTGGTAGAATTGAGATGCCACACTGGCAGGTTGATGCACATCCTATCAATGAGCAGAGCATCCTTTCCCCACCTATGTGCTATAAGAGATCCTGGGAGGGATGCTAATTCTGCCCATCATGAACTTCTAATATCTTCACCGAGTAGTGGCTGAAAAAACAAGACAGAGCTAGAAATGACATTCAGGATAAACATAGTGCTAGAATACTTCAAAAGTTCTTATTGAGTTACTACTGCTCTCATAAAGAAAAGGACAGGAAGCAGATTGTAGACCTAAGATTATCTTTTGGGTATTTTGTGACCAAATGAGAGTCAGGACTCTTAAATCTGTAAAGTTACTCAACCCCCGCCCCCATGGCTTCCCTTAATATGCTTGTGTTTGTGTCCCATAAACTCTCCTCTACTACAGTGTGACATGGCCTTGCTCACCCATGTGAATCATCTATTTCTGTATGACAGAACCCCCAGAGCTCTCTTCATGGCGACTATTATCTTATTGGTTCTGCTGGTCAGAAGTCTGAACAGAGCTGATTGGAATGTCTGGGGTTTCCGTTGAAGGCCCAAAAGATTGCATGAGAAAGGACGACAATTTTGCTCTCAACGTGTTTACTCAGATTCCTGGTGACAATTGGTTCCTCTCCAGAGTGGCCAGCACCAAAAACGTGATTGGGTGCCACTTGGTATTGTTCTAGCTTCCCCCAGGCAAAGTAATCAAGTGGTTATGATGTTGCAACTAACCCTGAAAGCCTTAGAGAGTCGTCGCTTTCATTTCCCAGTGTTATATCTCATTTCATCAGTGAGAAGAGTTAGCCCCAGCTCTGTGCTGCAGAGGGCTGCCTCTCAGCTGTGCACCGTAGAGCAGGCAAGGTTTATTGCTGGGCCTACAGAGATGCCTGCCAAGGTTCAATGAAAGCTTGTACAAGAAGCATTGCACGGTGCCCGGTACCCATGTTACATCACAATTATTGTGCTTTGGCTTCTCAGTCACAAAATTTACCTAACTCAGCATAGATCGTGTATTCATACCTATGTGTCATCATACTTTGCTGTTGTTTCTTTCCCTACCAGGATCATTTTGTTTGTTGCTTTAATAAGGCTTTTAGAGTCTATGGCCAGTGTACAATCTTCCTGTCACTCCTGATGACATATTAGAGGTCTAGCTAAAGCGCATGTGCATTTCTTTCTTTTCCAAGCACTGTTCCATGCCGTAGTGTCTGCTGGCTACTTGGTGAGTCTCCATAGACTCCTGCCTCCAGGTCAGTGGCCCGAGACCAATCTTGTCATTTCATATTGATCACAAAAGAGTAGATAAAAGGCAGAATGTTACTTTTAATTTATTTAAAAGCTTTGCCCAAGTTCTTTTCTGCCTTGGAAAATGGAACCATTCTGTCTAGCTTTTGCGGCTTAGCCCCCTTGTATCCAGACGCATGCGCTTGGAGAGTTTGTGGTGGATATATGGCTGTAAAATTTCTCCTCTACCTTAACAGACCCTGTTCAGGTCCACATTCAGGAATCAGAAGTATCAGTACTAAAATTACAACCCTTTGCCTGTTGCATCAACTTCAACCTTTCTTCTGGCTGGCATGTGACATGCACTGACAATGTAGATAAATACACATGATCTATATTTCCTAAGAAGATAGGTAAAGCAGAAAAAGACTTGATATGAACACAATAGGGCTTGAGGGTAAGTGGCTCTTCTGCCAGAACTTCGACAGTCACTTACAGATTTGCAGCCACTGGTCCTCAGGCAGCGGCTATAGTTTTGTTTGCATATTTGATTCTTTAAGAGTCTTGACCCCACCTTCAGGCAGTTATGCCTTCTATTTTGTTATGGAGTGGACCTCTGGCAGTGGGATGGTTCTAATGTGCATGTGTGGCAAATGCTGAATAAATACAAATTTTATATATGAATGAGCAAACTTGCTATCACTCTGTAGCAGAGAAAATAATTGCCTGCATTTAATGATTTCCCCATGTTACGCCAAGAATTTGCTAACTCTCTTATGTGGTAGATTATCACCAGTGTTACAGTGAGTTAGGCATTATTATCATTGCCACTTTATGGATGAGGATATTAAAGCCTATAAATGTTAAGTAACTTGCTGAAGGTCACCTACTGAGCAGGAGCAGAGCTCAGTGTTCCAGCCAATCTTTGCACCTGCAGAACTAGGGATCCAGTTTCTGCATCTGTGGTTCATAAACTGTCAGTGGAGTCACCTGGAGGGTTTGAGACTGATTATTGCCAATCCATTCCACCTTTTCCCACAGCATTGTCTGAGACATTGCATTCCTTATACATTCCCTGCTGATGGGATGCTGTTGTCCAGAAGTTTCTGTGAACAACCACCTGTACAGCATTATCTTGAACACAGGGTTGTAAGAGCATACCTTATTTTGTATGCCAGTTATCAGATGGAAGGAGTATTTTAAAGCATACCGGGTCAGCTTACATTTGCTTTTTCTCACAGCATTTTCAATTAGAAGATAGCTAAGCAAGGGGTATTTTCACTCAGTTAAATTTCAAGTTCAATGAAAATATCTCTTCATATTAACCTTACTTAGCTATCCTCTCAAGATGCTCCAAAGACAAAACTTACCAGATAGAAAAGCCATGGAGATTCAGACCCATGTAGTAGATAGAATTGGTTTCAACTTATCTGGCTGAGGTAGTGGACAATTTTAACTCTATTAAGGAAGTTTAGTTTAACCGTCAAGACCGTCAGGTTAAGACAACTCTTCATCAAGCATCTGGAAACACCGGTTTCATAGATCAGAGAAGTCAACAGAGCATTTGTTTTCACACACATATAAGGTTACAGAACCTAGCTGACGCCCTCCATCCTCATTAGCATCCCTTCATTCCTTCAGAGACATCATTCATGATGAATTTAATGCATTGTAGGATTCTCCTTTGGGGCGATATTTCTCTTTGTGGGAGGGATTATCCAGTTGACAGCTTTTGAAATCACCCTAAAAGACATATTCCTACTGTAATTCAACAGTTAGCCTCTTGGTAGAAATGAAGGACACAACTTAGAAATGAAACTTGAGTATAAGTGTAGGTTTCTTTTTGTCACTTAAATATTAATTACCAGAGGAAATTGACAAGACACTACATGCTCATTTTATTTTTATAATAATTAAGAGCCAATGATGCTTTTGGAGAATCTCATGGTAAATAAATTTTAAAACATATTCTTTTCTACCTAGGAAAAGGCAAATTTAATTCCAAGAAGTAAAGATAAAGGAAAGGAAAGGGTCAATCAATGGATGCTAAGTTAAAGTTAGGTAGGAGAAAGCAGTTATGCATTCTGAGACAGAAAACCTGAAAGAAAGGATGTAGAGTATTTCTGTCACAGATAAATGATAAATGTTTGAAGACATGTTGGAATAGCATGTGGTTGCCCATGCATTTATTTAAGTCTTGTTGTGTTAATTAAAATTAAAACTTGGGGAGAAAGAGAAAAAAAAGAACACCAGCCTGAATGTTTTGCTTTTTGTCTCTGACACCGGTGGTTGGGATCAGCCTCTGAGAACTTCCTGGGATACATGTTGGGTGGCATGTTTAGGGTCTGTCTTTTGAAGACTGATGTAACAAATGGACTCATGTTTTTGATGCACTGCCTCAGATTTCATGAAAGCTCTCTGGGTGGTTTTTCCAGAATCGTATTTGCCGATCAGCAAATTGAAAAATCAGCTGAGTTCTGTCGTTATGGAGGGCATATCTGCCAAAAAACAATGAGCTAGCTAGCATAGTAATTGCTAAAAATGATTTGAAGCCACATGGTCCTTTCTCAGCCAACTGCATAGTGTTCGGTGCTCCAAGAGTTTGAGGCATTGCTGTTTCTGTGGTTGGCAAACAGTTTCCTCCTGGTTTATACTGTTATTTGACTCTAATAAAATCTGGTGGAGTTTGTGGCATTGTTATCCCAGCAGCTTGGAAACCATCCATTTAAGACCCCTCATTTAGCTGTTTTTAAATTGAAAATGCAACATGGTGGAAAGCTGTAAGCATGTGGCATGTTCTCGGGCAAGCAAGAGTCATCTGTGAAAGGTAGACTCCAGCTTAGCAGGACTGCTGGGACAGCCACTAACTTGAGACCTGGTGTTTCTGCACTAGTTTATACCACTAACTAAGTCTAGGAAATCTCAAAGCATGTTACCCTGTCTGTCAGTACATCCAGGGAAAAGTAACCTATTTGATAGTTTCTTAAGTTTGTGCCTAATTGAATCTATTCCAGTTCTCTATATCATGATGTACTGGACATTGAGTCTGGGGAGAATGCATATCACTGATAGGCCCATGCCTTGATCTCCAGCCAAGAGCTAACCCATGAGCTTCTGACTTCTCTCTTCCATATTATCATAATATTATTACTTCAAACTTAGTAGGAGGTCCCCAAGACCACCCACAAGTTCTGTAAATCCCTAGGAGGGCTCACATGACTCAGAGTGCAGTCACACTCACAGCTATGGTTAACGTCAGTGAGAGAACACCAAGCAAAATCAGCAGATGGAAAAGTCCCATGGGGCAAGGTCCAGAAGAAACCAGGCTCAAGCTTCCAAGAGATTTCCCTTAGTGATGTGCCAGGAAAGTACTTCATTCTCCCAGAACGGAGTGTGGTAACACGTGGGGCATGGTGTCTGAAGACTTCAAATTGCTGGTGAGGGTGGGTGGATCACATAGGCCCCTGTGCTTTCTGTGTTCCAAAGTCCCAGCACTCGGAAGGAAAGCAGGTGTTCAGACACACCCAGAACCCAAAGGCTTTAAGTGCTGTGAGTAGTTCTTATCAGGGAATAATGAGAACACTCTCAATATCTAAGGCCTCAGATACTAGCCGGTGGGCAAACTTGTAGGATACCATTTAATGAACTCCAGTCTCAGGCCCACTGTGTTAAACAGTATTCTTCCCTAAACCAAGTGCATGACCACACACCCTCTGGATTTCTCATATACCTCTTCCTTGTGAGCTGATAGAACATCCTCAGTACACTCCAGCTAGTCCAAACCATTCTGCCCTTTCAGTGCTAGTTCTCCTTCCCCATCCCTTATGCTTTAATCTAAACTATTCCTGGCTCCTAAATAAGGGTCCTGCAATAGCTGAGGATCTGCTTCCCAAGCTCCATATTCTCTGTCCTGTGTCATAGTCAAGATTGATCATTAAAACTCTAAACCAGCCAATGGATGTAAGCACCTCCCCATTTACTCACTTTCCTTTAATATTCTGTGGCAACAAGAACCAAGTGCAGGCTCTCGTTTGTATGGCCTTTCACTGTCTGCTGCCTCACTGCCATTCCCATGCAGACTTCATTTGACCTGAGTTCCATCTCCCCACAGGAGATGCCTGGATGCTGCTCCCACACGTATTCTCCTGGTTGATTCCAGCCTTGCTGATTTGCCATCCTTCTTTTAGTAGCCAGATCTCTATTGCTTACGCCATGTCACCATGCATGTCTCTCTTGGTCTACTTTAACACAATTAAAACATTTCAGATCTATGTGAGCATTAATAAGTACAGTTCTGCTCAGGGATAGTCCATAAAGTGAGGAGCTGAAGAAGAAGATCATCACGGAATCCTCATTACCTTAGGCCATCCCTGGTAAGTGGCCCTATTAGAAAGGAATAAAGGAAGGAAGGAAGGAAGGAAGGAAGGAAGGAAGGAAGGAAGGAAGGAAGGAAAGAAGGAAGGAGACAGGTTAGCTCAACAAAGCATGAACAATTAAATTATTTGTACTAGTGTTTTCATCGTACTCTGCATCTTCAATTTCTAGTAACTTCTCTAAACCTATAGTTTTAAAAAGTGAATGCTTTTAAAGCTTGTATTTTTAAATAAGTTATATCCTTGTCATTTTACTGGAAAGTGCAGTTTGTTTTTGTTTGTTTGTTTGTTTGTTTGTGTTTATCTTACTTTTGAATTTACGGTTGTCTTTCTGAGGTTCGTACTATTTGTCTGTGGGCCTGGAATGACTATTTTTCCCTGCCTCTTGTCACTGAAGATGCTTTAGTTTAGATCTGTGATCTAAATTATGACCTACTCTGTTGCTATCTTCATATGTCAATGCCAACTCTTGCAACCAGCACATTCCGACCTACACATGCCATTCTTTCATCCTGCCCTTCCTAGCAGAGGAGGGCTTCACCTGGTGGAATCAAAGTGCTTTCAGAATGTTTTTCTGATATGTCTTTCTGTTCCACTATCTCTTTTCTCAAATGCATTAATAATAATGTTCCATGGTTTATCAAATCCTAACCCCGCTATAGCCTTTTGAAAATCCTTAAAACCGTCTTGAAGAAGTTGAGTCTTCAAGATTCTCGAACATCAGGCAAAGAATATATAGGGATCAAGCATATGTAAGACTGAATTAGAAAAATAGCACTCAACTCTTGCTTATGAGGGTCAATAAAATTACACAAAGTAAGAACATTTATTTGTTATCATTGCAAGACAGAACAAACCTGTGTCTCCGGAAGTGTCCATATGTACTCTAGATGGAAATCCTATTTGACATGGCGCCTGTTGAGTCCTACTTATTTGTGAATCCATCCAACTGTTCATTCATTTTTTGGGGGGAGGGATTTTTTCGTTATTTACATTTCAAATGTTATCTCTTTTCAGGTCTACCCTCTGGAAACCCCCTATCCTATTGCCCATCTCCCTGCCTCTATGAGGGTGCTCCCTTACCCACCCACCCACTCCAGCCTTCCTGCTCTGGCATTCCCCTACACTGGGGCATTGAAACCCCTCAAGCCCAAGGGCAGCTCCTCTCACTGATGTCCAACAAGACCACATATGTAACCAGAGCCATGGGTCCCTCCATGTGTACTCTTTAGTTGGGTTGGTGGTGGTCCAGTCCCCAGGAGCTCCAGAGGTCTGGCTGGTTGACACTGTTGCTTCCCCCATGGGGCTGCAAACCCCCTCAGCTCCTTCAGTACCTTCTCCAACTCTTCCATCAGGGACCCTGAGCTCAGTCCAATGATTGGCTGAGAGCATGTGCCTCTGTATTTGTCAGGCTCTTGCAGAGCCTGTCAGGAGACAGCTTGCTCCCGTCAGCAAGCACTTCCAGGCATTTTTCCACAGCACTTGCAATTGTATGATTTTATATGAAACAAGATGGACACATTGCCTTAGGGAGGAATTTTGTGGGTATGGGTTTGGATAATTTTAATCATTTTCCTTAATGCATGAAAGCTCCATTGAGAATACACAATAGACCTTTAATGGACACTTGTCAATCACCTTGAGATGATAATGTCAGTGTGCATTTCATTGCCTCAAATGATGAGTGTGCAGGTATCTTAAGAATGTTAGATAACCCTATGGCTAGCCAATGGAAGTGCTTCCTGGGGGGCCATCTAGTGGGAAAGTTGGTACTTCTGCTAGCATCCATTTTTCTGCGAATGTGAATTTCCACAGCCTTCTATGAGCATTTGGGGGGATCTAACTCATTTTACAATAGCAATTTGTCTTGTCAGTTTTGCTGTCTAAGAGTGAAAAGTATCCAGGTAGCCCACCCCTGAGACCTCTCAACCGTGGTGACAAACAGGTCTGTTAAGAGGGGGGGGAGTAATTTTTAATCATTTTTCAAGTCTTTTCTTTAATTAGTAACTTATTTCCTGTTGAAAAGCAGGTAGGATTGACCCTTGAGCTTCCTTAATCTGTGTCATGTCTTGAACATGCTGATTAAACTCCTCTTATCAAACAGTCTCTCTGAATTCCTCATTTCTCAATCTGGTTTCACCTATGATTAGGGTCAGGTGCAGTGACCCAGGCCATTTAGGGTTTATTGTAGCCTCTCTCTGCTAGCAGCTAGTGTCATTAACTCAATATGTATCTGCGGACCAAAGTGAAAAGAGAATTGGTCTCCCAGATTTCAACATATTCCATAGTCATAGAACTAATCTTGGTTACTTCTAAAAGAAAATAGTTTCTAACGCTCCATGTTGGGAATTCAACTTCTAAAATTCTACAAGACAATCTCTATACTGCTGCTTTCCCTTGATTTTGTTGACAGTGAACTTGGTTAGGACATTAATGGAGGGAAAGAAATCCAGTGATTTCTTTCACAAAGAAGGAAATACCACCTAGGTTGCTTAGAGGAAGAGAAAGTAATAATTACCTTCATGTCAGTCTGAATTATCCGTTTGCCAATGTAAAAAGTACATGGTGGGCAACCCCTGCTGGTGATGGGATTCTACGATAGTGATGGTGGCCAATCTGGAGGGGTGCAAGTGAGGGAGCTGCTCTGCAGCACATAAAGCAGACTACAAGGAGACAAACAGAAAGAAGCTGCTAATTCCAGGAATAAGGCTTGATTGCTTCATTGCATGGATCAGAATCAAAATTAGGCTTTGAATGCAGAGGTGCCATTTTTTGATGGCAGACGATGTGGACAAAATGGAAAGTGCATTCCCTGATTACTTTCTTCTTGATTAGAGAAGGCAAAGTCTGATGAAGCACCTTTCTTCCTCTGTATGCTGAAGCAATGGTCAATTAGTCTGGATGGTGACTGTTTGATGCCATATTAATGGGAAAAACGTTACATATTACTCAGAAGAAATGTGACTTTTGTTTTATCCAGTTTCTTGGCTTCCTAGTGATATGAATTTGATCCTTATTGAAAAGACTACTAGTACATAAATTCTCACCCAAGCATATAAAATTAGCATATGTGAAGCCCCAGAAAGGATATTATGTGCAAAGTTTAGAATTGTGGTCTTAATGATCTCTCTGCATGGTTCTGGAAGTTTAGTTAAATTTAACTTGATTGGGAAATCATTCTCTGTCACTGAGCTAAACAAACTTCAGCTTGACTCTCCGTGGTAGCAAGGTTAGCATAAATTTATTTTTAGCTTTTTTTTTTTTTCACCACTGACATGATGTTTTGTTTTAGTTGTTTTGTATGACTGAGGATTCAAGTTGGGGCCTTGCATCTGCTAGGAAACCACTCCAGTACTAAACTGTGTATCCAGTCTTCTTTTAGTTTTTCAGTTTGTGATGGGCTCTCATGAAGTTGTCCAGGATGGTGTTGAACTCAGTGTCCCAAGCAGACCTTGATTTTGTGGTCTCACCACATCAGCTTTCATTATAGCTAGGGTTGTAGGCCTTGGTCGCCAGGCCCAGTGACACGTTCCTAGTTTCCTTTCCTGGTTTTCTTCTGAGCCTGCACTTTGCATCTTCAGCCCTTCTGTTTTGCATCCATGCATAATACACAGGCACACTGCAATGGAAACTAGACTCTCCTACAGTTATTGCCTGTTTCGAAACAGCTTAAGCTTTAAGAAGATACTGAAAAAGTCAACATGCCACCAACTTAGATTGATCCTGAATCCTAATTCAAGCTCTCAGTGTATACTCAGTCCCACCTTGTACATTTTCACTAGCTAGAAATATACTGTACTTACATGGTCCTTTCTGTACTAAGGTATTCTGTTGAAAAACACTTCCTTGGGTTTTATCAGAAACTTGGGTCTCGTGGTCTGAATTCTGGGGTGTGGACTACATCTGATTCTTATTTTACATGCTTATACTAGGAACATGATAGAACATTTTTTTTATAAAATTGAAGGCAAAAACCAAAAGACAAATATAATGAATACCAGTGGCTGTATTGCCAACTTTGATAATATCAACTCAAGGCCAGTCTCTCTTTTATTACCCCCTTACTCCAATTACCTTAAAGCTGATAACATTCCTCCTTTTATCACTAAATGTCCTAAGATGTATTTCTGTGAGATAAGAAACATTGCTTTTTATAATAAAGCCACAGTATCGTTTTCACAGAAAATTTCATAATCATCTCTTTTCACCATTCAGATGTGCACTTTCTAGACCCCCTATGCAGTTTCTAGATCCTCTATGCAGTTCTAGATCCCCTATGCAGTTTCTAGATCCCCTATGCAGTTTCTAGATCCTCTATGCAGTTTCTAGATCCCCTATGCACTTTCTAGATCCCCTGTGCACTTTCTAGATCCCCTATGTACTTTCTAGATCCCCTATGTACTTTCTAGATCCCCTATGCACTTTCTAGATCCCCTATGCACTTTCCAGATCCCCTATTTCTGTTTCCTTTTGGTTTGATCCAGGCTCACAGAAGCTCAGGCACTGTGGTTACCTTCTATCCCCCTCATTTGTTGGTTTCTTCTCCGTGTTCTCTCCTTTACGAACCTGAGTTGAATAGTCTAGGCTATTTAAAGTCTTATGGTACAGCTTTTGATGGTTGTGTTTCCGGGGATCAGTTCTCATGTTTATTGAACCTCGACATTATAGTAAGTCATAGAGCCAAAAGCCTAAAACGTAATCCGTTGTTCTGTTGAGAGGGATGCAGCCTAGCTGGCCATGTGTACCTCCACATGGAAGGTTGTCTCTTTGTCTTTGACACGAGAGAGAGCCTGGATTCCTGCTCATCCTCAAGGATTACCAAGTGGGCTCTTTTCTTTCTGTGTTCTCTTCAGTTTCAGGAGGAACTGCCCATCCGTTTATTTGGTATACAAACAAGAAAGGCAAGGTTGATGCTAAATGTTTAATTATATTTGTTGTAGAAAATATTCAATCTCAACCTGGGGCTTCTACTCTGCCTTTGGATCATTCAGTTCCCGGATAAAAGACACAACTTTTGCTATTTACAATAAGCCTTAATCACCATAAGAGCTGGACAGATATCTATTCTCCATGCTATTATGTCCATTTCCCAACCAATAATCCCATTATATCATTTGCCATGTTTCACCTGGGCTTCTTTTAAAATCAATCCATATGGCCATTGTTTTAAGGTTCTTACCCCATGGAGCCTTCTCTCTCCTATTCCTCCTGGTTCTCCTCCAACCCCAAGCCCAGGAACACTAGACCCCGCCTTATTTCTATTCTGCCCAGTTATAGGCTATAGACATCTTTACTGACCAATCAGAAATAACTTGGGGGAAAAGTCACATAGTGTCACTTGGGTCTACATGTAGACTCTCTCATCTCTGGGCAACCAGGTTTTGGTTGCCCGCACTTAGCAGTGCAACATAGAGCAATTGCATCAACATATATTCATTAAGCACTTACTTTCTTAGCTTTTGCCTAAAGGCTACTGATGTTTTTTTTTTTTTTTCATTAAAAAACCTAATTCATGAGATTAGACATTTATTGAAGTTGTAAATCCCACACCTCTGCCAAGGGAGAACCCATTCAGTGGCCTTCCAAGCCCCATTGATATGAATCCTGTGTTTTTCATGATCTTTTGTCTTGATTGCTATTTATGTTTTGCTTGTTTTAATCTGGGTATGATATAAGCTGTTTCCTGCTTCACTAGTGTAGTTCCTGCATATCTGGAATGAAACATCAAAGTCTCTTGTTCCTTTTTTAAAAGAAAATTATTTTTATTTATTCACTTCATATCCCACTAACTACTCTCTGTCCTTGTCACCCCTCCTACAATCCGTCCCCTCCTAATCCCCTTCTCTTCTGAGAAGGTGGAGGCAGCCCCTGAGAACCACCCACCCTGGTACTTCAAGTCTATGAGGCTAGGTACATCCTCTCCCACTGAGGCCAAACAAGGGAGTCCAGCTAGAAGAACATATCCCAGGGACAGGCAACAGCTTTTAGGATAACCCCTGCTGCAGTTGACTAAGACCCACAAGAAGACCAAGCTGCACATCTACTACATATGTGCAGGGTTGGGGGCCAGGTCCAACCCATATATGCTCTTTGCTTTGTGGTTCAGAGTCTGAGAATCCAATGGGCCCTGGTTAGCTAACTCTGTTGGACTTCCTGTGGAGTCCCTATCCCCTTTAGTGCCAGCAATCCTTCCCCCAACTCTTCCATCGGAGTCCCCAAGCTCTGTCCACTGTTTATCTGTGGGACTCTGCATCCCTCTGAGTCAGCTGCTTGGTGAAGCCTTTCAGAGAACAGCCTTGCTAGACTCCCATCTACAAGCATAACAGAGTATCATAAATAGTGTCAGGAATTGGTGCTTGGCTTCAGGGGGTGGTCTCTTCACATTCCATATTCCCAGTGCTGTGAGTTACAGCTAAGCTCACCCCCATTGATTCTTAGACACCAATTCAACTCATAAGAATATGATAATGCACTGAGAAGGCTGCTATTGGGTTAATTTTTAGGACTTTTCAATAAACAAAAAAAAATCATAGGTGATACAGATACTTCATTTTTGACACAAATTATACATCAATTTTCCATTCACATCTCTTTTACCCCCTTCTGAAAATCCAATTCTTGGTGATGCTGGAATCAGTACTTCGGGATTATCTCACCAGATATACACAATACCATCTTAGAATAACAAGTACTGTGATTAAAGCAAACAATTTATTTTTTTTCTTTTACTGAAAATGGATTCTTTTCTTATACAATATACCCTGATTATACCTCCTTCCACTCCTCCTGCTCTCTCCCCTCTTCCTTCCCCTCTGGATTCACCCCTTTCTGTCTCTTATTAGAGAGGAACAGGCTTCCAAGAGACAACAACCAATCATGACAAAATAGAATAGAGGAGGAGGAGGAGGAGGAGGAGGAGGAGGAGAAGGAGAAAACAACTATCATTGAAGTTGGACATGCAGCCCAGCAGGAGGAAATACAATCTTCTCAGGAAACATTTCTGTTTCTTCTCTGGGAGTAGAACCTAGGGCCTCACACGTGCTAATGAAGTGCTCTTCCATCAACCCAAGTCTTCTCTGAAAACACTTAAAAATGGCTTTCATGAAGCCCAGGCATCTTCTCAGTGTCCGTCATTCTGTATGAGTCTCCAGTGTGCCACCGTGTTTGACGATCGCTGTGGGATCACTGGTGGTCAGAAGGCATTGCAGAGACCTGCACTGCTCCAGCGTGTGTTGGCAGTGGATTGAGGGCAGTGGAGGCATCTGCTCCAGTAACCTGATAACCTGGAAGTATACGTTTTGTTCTGAAGGAATGAAATGAACTCTCCTAGGCCTGTGCACAGTAGCCTGTAATCATGTTCCCCAGTGTGCTACTTTAGAAGAGAGTGTGGTAAACTTGCCTTTCTTTCTTTTTTTTTTTTTTTAATTGAAGGATGAAGTAAAACAGGACAAGAAACATTGCCATTTGTAGAGCGTAGTCTAAGAAAATGAAAGATTAAAGAGCTCTGCAACGATCAGACCGGACCGTTCTGGAGCGTGAAAGGGAATGTGCAGCAGACAAATCGTTTGAACTGGGCAGGCACACTAATGAGCACTGAGCTTGTTCTGTCCTCCCAGGATGGAAAACTAAGAGTTACTGCAGACTGTTCAATAAAGGCATTAATTTAATGTGTAGCAGGACGGAAAATGGAGGAAAGCAACAAATTGTGAAACCACGGGGGTGGGTGGGGGGGAAGTAAATTGGTAATGATTTTATTCATTCAACAATTAATTGAATTCCCTGGACTGCAGTGAGGCAGCTAGCTGGAGGCAAATAGACAGACTTAAGTTTTTGTCCCAGAGCTGACCATAGGCACACTGGGGACCAGCCAACTTTCTAAGCCTTTTGATGAAGCCATCTTTGATTTGATTACATGGCCCCCAAATTCTAATGTTGGTGTAGGTATTTGACATATGGAAGCCAAGAACGATGAAGGAGATTTGTTTGCAGCAAATGAACTACTTACACAAAATTACTGCAAAAAGTCCTTCTAGAATATTATTTTCAAGGATTTTTTTTTGAGACATGGTTTCCTGTCACTCTGGCTGATACTAAACTCATTGTGTAGCTGAAGGTCACATTGAACTCAGGATCTTCCATCCTCCCTCATCTCCCAACTGCTGGGATTGAGTATAGGTGTACAGCACCACACTCAGCTTACTTATAAAGATTGTTAATAGGAACTTCTGAAGTCAAGTCATTTGGGATGCACTGATTTGAATGGTCTACAGGTTTTTTTATGCAGGACCTCTCTGACTTATTTTCTTAACATGCTTTTCGAATTTAAGAGAGAAGGATTTGAACAGCCTGAATTTTCTTCTCTAACTTGTTTTTTTTTTTTTCAAAGATGTTTTACATGGTGTTATTTTAATTGAAATTGAATTGCCAATGATCAGAAGTCACTTGAACCACAGGATATTTTGAGTCTCCAGAGCCCAGTTGTTTGGGCTACTGATTCATTTTTTAATAAGCTATTGATCATGGTTGTAGGATACCTTCTATCAGCAGTTTCTAGGTCAAATCTAATGTTAAAGAAATAGAAACATTTTTCTTGATAGGTTAAGGAAAAATCCTGTCCTTGTTTTCTGGTTAGTCTCAATGGCCTTGTTAGACAGCTATGGGACAAAGTGATTTAGAAGAGTCAAGGAGAATATGATATGAGAATATACAATGGACCATGATATCCTGCTCCAACAGAAATCTGGTGAATGGGGTGAACATCTCCATGGATATTCCAGAACAAAGAGTACTTAGCTTTTTAGAACATATGGCTGATGAGATGCTTATCCAGGCCAGGTTTGGTGTTGATTAGCAAGACTGGCTTGTTTTCTGTGTGGCTTCGTAGTCTAGACATGACAACTTCTCTCTATGCTATCTCCTCTTCCATCATTCTGACATGAATCCTATTACACTGTGACACATATCCTTTAGGAAAAAAAAAGGTTTTTAAATGGATATGTGATGGATTCACCTCTTCCAACATTTTGATTAATTTGAAATCTATAGACATGTTGAAAGACTAGTATTGTGAACACAAACATTAAATTCACCTGGATTTACCAAACGCCGATATTTTTGTCTTTCTTTGTATGTACCTCTATGTGTGTGTATATGTCTCTTTCCCATCTAGATTCTAAAAGTATATAGTAGACATGAGAAAATATTCTTTAATAATCAAAATTACAGTCCTTATTTATACAAATTGATGTTTTATCAAATTTTCTGTCCATCTTCACAATTTTCCACACTACCATTTTTAATGAGTTGGTAGTTTGTTGTTGATTATTAAAAGATCCCTTTTGATCCAGAGCCTGAGGTCATCTGCTGTCACTCTTTGTTCCCTCTCCTTAACTCCTTCAATACCAATGAACCTTTCAGAAACAGGGCTGAGAGTGATGAGACACAGTCTTTCAGGTCTCTGTGTGTGTTTTTGGCTGGTTTCTTCATTTTGTGGCTCCAGCTTGCCTGAACCCCACACCCATCTTGCCTCCACCCTCTAATGCTGATGCTCTTGTGCTGACCGTTTTTTTTTTGTTGTTGTTGTTGTTTTTTGTTTGTGTGTGGAATAAATCTTACTTTGAAGTTTGTTAATGATTTAAGACTAGATGAAGAGTTAAATATTTGGAGCGCAAACCCCGCCAAGGATAGATTATATCCCCTTAATTCTTCATGCCAGGTGGCGTGATCAGAAGCCTCCACTTGGCGATGTTAAATATACTCACTGGTTGGTTGATTTCTTCACTATAAAGGCTTTGTTTGCTTTATAATTAATGAAATATCTGAGAAGTGGTATTTTAGGATGTGCAAATATTCTGTTCTCTGCCAACCTTTGCCAAGGTGTCTCATTTAATGATGATGCCTGTCTCCATGAATCACTCTGTCAACATGCAAGATGATTTCTAATTCTGGGGTCCCATCTTTACATTCCTTCTTTTCTAAATACCATGTGAATTCATAGATTCTTTTTAAATGTAATGACTCATTTCTGACATTACTCTTTTTGTGCTTCACAAATTGTCATAGTTTAAGGACTCAGTCACCGTTCAAGTGGGCTCCTATATACTCTGGAGACATCCCATCATGATTTTTCGGCACTTTATATTCTTTCTGCTACAGACTTACAGAGAGCTATTTCTCAAACATGTAGTTGCTTTTGTTGAGAACTAGCACATAAAAATGTAGAGATCACTGAAAAGGGTATACTTTATTCTAAATCCATTACAGTATTAGAGATAAGAGGACAATCTCATCATTCATCCAAAAGTCACAGAGAACTAAGTCCTTAGAATCTTAAAAACTCTTGCATAAAATAGACTGTGTCTTGGATGTCTATAAACACCATGACCAAAAGGACTTAGGAAGGAAAGAGTTTGTTTGGTTTGTACATGATAGATGTGTTGGGAGATCATGTCTCTCACTGAGAGAAGCCAAGGAATTTGAGTGGGAACCTGCATTCGGGATCCAAAGCAGAGACACCACAGAGGAACACAGATTACTGGCTTATTCCCCATGGCTTGCTCAGTCTGTTTCATTATATACCCCAGTATGTCCTACCTAGGGTGATACCTCCTCCGGTGGGCTGGGGTATCCACATCCGTCAGCCCTTACAGGCCAATCTGATACAGACATTTTCTACACTGAGGCCCCCTCTCTTCAGATGACTCTAACTTGTGTTAACTTGGCAAAATCCATGTCAAATTGACAAAATCCAACTAACACGGGGTGGGAAGTATTTGGGCATGACCTTCACTCACTCTGATGCGCCCATCTATGGATCACTAATAACTCTTACATAATAACAACTATGTGTGAATAGTTGTCCTGCTTTAACATTTAGAGGCTAATGGCACAAATGAACAAAATCTATTCCTGTGCAGTACAGATGTGGTCCTCCAACCCAGTGTGTTCAATCTGTTGCTGGGCTCTATTGATGCTGAAGCTATGAATGGACTTACTTATCTGCTGTTCAGTGAGGCACCTCTACTTCTAGGACAGTGTCACACACTTCCTCTTTCTGTCAATTTCATGGTTTTGTCCCTTCCTCCTGCTGTGCAAATCATAGCTGTTAATAATACAAATAAACATCTTATGTACACCTTGACTGTAGAGTTACTATCTTAGTGCAATGATAGAATTTACCTTAGTAAAATTCAAAATATCTTTTTGCCTTTAGAGCACATCCTATGAAGCGGTATATTCGGACTACCTGGTTCAAAGGTCTAATTTCCTTTTTTTCCTTCCTTAATCATATAATTAATTTGGTTAATTACTTTGTGTTCTGATAAAATTTTCCTCTTCCTCTCTATATCTTGCGATTTACTTACAGAAGTAGGTTAAAACGTGACTCAAAATGCATAGTGTAGAACATATATGGTATTTTCATTATTATGTTATTATTTATATGTCAGTGTTGTGTTTGTACACATGAGTACATTGCTCCCAGACTCAGAAGAAGGAATCTGATCTCATGTTACACCCTGACATGAGTGCTAAGAACCAAACTTGGGTCCTCTGGGAAAGGAGGACATGTTCTTAACCACTAAGCCAACCCTCTCCCCACCTCTCCCCACCCCTCCCCACCCCAACCAGCCCGGCACATTTTTTTCACTTACTATATCAATGGAGCTCACCTTGCAACACTTTGTGGAAATCCTTCTCCTTTTTTCAATGGTAGAATCATCACAACAATGTCACAGGGCACAGTGAGCATTCAAATAGTTTCCAAGAGTTTGTTTTTACAAATAATCTCAAGGCAAAGCTTGCACACAATTTTGTTGTTAGAGGTCTGCTTTCATATAAGATCCTAGCAGTTGGGTTGTTAAATCCAAGGTCAAAAATGAGTAAGGGTTTGTTAGAAATTGCTAGATCCCTTGGCGTGAAGGTGGAAGCATGACTTCTGTAACCTGTGTTGGCTTGGACTTTCCTCTTTTTACCTTCCTGGTATTCATGTTTTGAATTTTGGCTAATTCTATAGACACAGTATCTCCAAAGTCAGGACTTTGCTTTACCCAATCTATATTAGGAAATGCTGAGATTATTTTCTTTATGTGCAAATTGGAGAAAAATGCAAAAATAACAAAAACAACAACAAAGAAAGAACTGATCAGGATGTATCAAAAGGTGTCCACATATCAGACTTGGGACAATGCTCATATTCTCTCTCTCTCTCTCTCTCTCTCTCTCTCTCTCTCTCTCTCTCTCTCTGCATGTGTGTTTATGTGTGTGTGTGTGTGTGTGTATGTGTGTATAACTGAGAATCAAACCTAAGTAAATCTAATATGTTAGGTAAGCACTTTACCTCTGCCTCTAGTTCTTTTTGTTTGTTTGTTTGTTTTAAGACATTACTAAGTCTGCTAGACTTTGAATTGTAACAGTTCTGGCTCATCTTCCTGAGTGGCCTGGATTCCTCCTACTCATGCGAAACCTTTAACAGTATAGGAATCCAAAGAAAAAATAAAAAGCAATATCCCTGATATCTCAATTCTTTTGAAAAAGTTCATAAATTTGTAAAAAATATTTAATAAAAAGTGGGAGTAAAGAGATTACAGATTACAGATATATCCTCTCAGATAGTACTAATAATGTATATTTAATTTAGCATAGAAGTTTAAGCTCACTTACATTTTTACATGCTACCAATAAATGTGACCTAATCTCTGCCATATTGTTCTGTTTCAGAAGTAGACAGTACCTGACTCACAGTGCCTGACTCACAGTGCCTGACTCACAGTGCCTGACTGGGGGCTGGGTACCAAAGAGAGTATTCTAGTTTCACAGTGGTACACAAAAAGTTTGTGTGGAGTAGAAATGGACTTTTAATTGTGATGATCTTTTCCCAATCTTCTAGGAAATTAAAACACAGCTCCTGGGCAGATGCACAGTCACAGGAGAAAGACCTGGTTCTTACTATACAGTGTGGTTTTGCTAAGCCCTATTATTCAGTAGGTTTGCTGTATTCAATGTGTTGGACTTAGGATATTTGGAATACATGATGTGCAAGCTGAGAAATAATCTCACTGTAGCATAACTTGCATTTAGGAACTGTTCTGGCTCTCACTTTGACCCACAAGAAACCTAGAGTAGGCTGGAAGCTTCACGTCTCTGACTTCATTTTCCATCTACTTTGAGTCACATGTTGAGATCTTCTTATAGGCACAGTAGTTGCTCAGAGAGTGGATAGAGATTGTAACACCTCATTTATCCTGTTCCCCCTTAGTACCAAAGACACAAAGGTGAGTAACTGAGGCATCTTTCTGTCAGTTTTCCACACTGTCTTATTTCAGACACCCAAAAGGAAGGCATCTGAAGGTCTCCAATTATCCTCACCCTGCAGTCACCTCAGATTCAATTCCAGGAATAGCAGAGCATCATTGAGGCAGCACCCTGGAGAATAATTCACCCCCTGAGGTCCAGCTTGTCTTCTGTTCATTCTATCTATCTATCTATCTATCTATCTATCTATCTATCTATCTATCTATCTATCTACCTACCTACCTACCTACCTACCTACCTACCTACCTATCTGTTATCCATGCATGCATCAGGTGCCCTGGAAACATACTTACTGGTGATTTCAAGCCACCTGATGAGGGTTTTGGGACCCAAACCCAGGTCTCCTCTCAGAGCAAGAGCAACAAGTGCTCTTAACAGCCGACCCATCTCTCCAACCCTGCAATAATCGCTGCTTTGGATCATCTTGTAGCAGCCTCATTCCCAGGGCTGTTTAGTTACACACATCTCTTCCACCTTAGTCTGATTCTTCCTCATTTAGATGTAAAGCTCATATCTCTGCCAGAGAACATGGGGTCAATCGGCTCCTTTATCTCTGCACGATCATTATACCACTTCCATTCTTTCTCTTTCCTTTTCTCTGTATCTGGCATATGATCCCCAGATCAGGATGCTGGAGGCAGGACTCTGTCCTAAACTCTGGTTCTAGAGGCTTGAGCAACATCATCTATATTTCTTTTACATTTGCTGTGTTTTACTGGGTCCTGCCTTTTCTTGCTCCTTTAGGGCTGTTTATTTGGTTTTCAGGAAGCTTTTGTGCATATTACAAAAAGTTTTACATAAGTTCTTTCTACACTTAGACATCGCTGTTTGCCTACTTATCTTTAAATAAATGTCCTCTGGCTCCTACCTGTGGTACAAATGATCTGTTTTCAGTTCTTTGCTTTCATTTGAAATTCAGTGTTCCCACTTTGCCAGTACATATACTGCATAACTGCTCCCCTTTCACCCTGCTTCTGACTTGAATTTACTATTAAGTATAGACAATACCCATAATTAACCTTTCTCTCTCGAATGATTGAAGTCCATCTCTGTCTGATGACCTAGTGGAAGCTGCTGAGTGCATTGTGCTCTGGGGTTCAATGATAGTCAGGCTGGAGTCTCTCAGAGATATTTGGTTGCATTTTTAAATGTTCTTTTAAGTTGTTTGTTTGTTTGATCTTCTTGGTGTGGAGACCCAGAACACATTTTCCTTCAGCACATTATTTAAAATTTGGCACAGTTATTATGTGCAATGGCCAATGCCCCCTTTCTCACTCACTTCCTTTGGTGGTCCTGTCACAGTATTTGAATGTTGTTGTGGTCAGACCGTTCCTCATTGCTCCTGGTTAGTCTTTCAGTTGAGTCTACCCTCTCTTGGACACTTTTTTGTTTAATTTTATATTTCCCAGTAGAATTCTTACCAGACACAGTTTGTTTTTATATTTGTTCATATAGGGAGTGTGTGTGTGTGTGTGTGTGTGTGTGTGTGTGCACGCATGCTTTCATTTTCTTAGGCTGTTAACCATATTGGGAAATCTGTAGGTTATTGGGGACAGGCCCTTGGAAGGGACTGTAGGACCACTGCTTTTCTGGTTTTCTATTCTGTCCGTATATATTCCTGCTATTTAAAAGTGGGTCATCACCATCCTCAATATGTGCTCTAAACTTTCAGCCTGTGAAACTCAGCTAATCTTCTTTTAACAAATAGTGTGGGGTCAATTCATGCGATGTCTCAGATTAATCTTTCCAGGGGATTGGATTTGGTTCCTATCCCCTCTATGGTGGCTCACAGCTATCTATCACTCACGTTCCAGGGATCCAGGATTCTCTTCTGACATCTGTGGGCACTACAGGCATGCAGTTCACAGACTTCTGCAGGCAAAACACCCATACACATAAAATAAAGCATTAAATTCAAGAGGTGTGGGGGTGGGGTGGGGCTGGAGGGATGGTTCAGCAGTTAAGAAAACTGACTGTTCTCCCCAAGGTCCTGAGTTCAGGTTCCAGCAACCACATGGTGGCTCACAACCATCTGTGTGCCCTTTTCTGGTGTGTCTGGGGACAGCTATAGTGTACTTACGTATAATAAATAAATCTTTAAAAAGAGGTGTGTATGTGTGTGTAAAACAACAGTTAAAGGAAAAGCGACCATGAGTTCGAAGAACAGGAAGAGCATGAATGGGGAAAGAGAGTTTGGAGAGAGGAAAGGAAATGAGGAAATGAAATAATTATATCTTAATTTCAAATAAAAAGTTATTTTAAAATAGGCACCCTTAGATATTTTATCATAGTAAAGCAAAGTGGGTTAAAATACTATTCTTCACTCTGCCTGGTCCTACTACAATACCCAGGAGAAATAGAGGCAAAATATTTGTTGAAGTATAAATTCAAATTTAGCAACAAACTGGATGATCATGCTGTGCACTGTTTCCTAATGTCACATGAGAATAACAAAAAGTTAGTTTTGAGTCCACTTAAGTCGTCACTATTGATACTTAGCAAATGTGATTGAAGTTTCTCAGATGGTACATGGGATGATTTAACTAGAGCTAATGCATAACCCTATCTATCAGCAGTGGGGTTTTCTGTCCCTGGGAGCCATACTCCATTGCCCCTTGCTTGCGGGGTGTGTATGTGTGTGTGCACCTTTGGTTATTTGTCTAGTTGTTTTCAGAGAAAGCAAACCTTTGCTCAGCCCTTGGAGATAAAATGAATAGACCGGACTAAGCCAGTCATGAGATTCATGCCCATCACCAACAAAAGAGAGAGACCAGTTTGGTCAGCCGAGCAAAATCTGTTTGTGGGGCTTTTTTCTCTGTTGCGAGAAAACATTTTCTGCCTCCTTTCCTTTTGTGAGGAAGACAGTATGAGAAGGTCTGGCAATGATCTTGAAACCAGGAGACATGCTCATAGAATAAAGAGACAACAGCTTAGAGTGGTGGCTGAAGATTGTTTTCTTAACGTTATCAATCAGCTGGAATCTGCCAGATTTGCCGAGGAATGGTTAAATAGTGTTTCTGGCTAGACTTAATTGAGCTTTCTTTAACTTGCAGGCTGAACCACTTGAAATTAATACAAGCCCTTTTCTAGTTTCACGAAGTTATCAGTTAAACCCACCCCTTTAAAGGAAGGTTTTGTTTGTTAGTTAGTTTGTTTGTTTTCTCCTAACAATTTTTGAGGTACAATTATGTCTTATAAATGTTTACTGGACCCCTTTCCTTTTCTGGAAAGCTAGGTTCAGCAGAATAAAATGAAAAGGGGGCACATTTTTTTCTAATCAAATGAGCAGACATTGGATGCCTGAAACCCCACTAACTTCAATGCCCCCCCCCCCCAGCTTTTGCTCTTGGGAAAGCTCTCTGCTAAGGAAGAAGTGAAGCCACTGTTAACAGAAGACATCAGGATGATTCCAGCCATGTTTTTCTGTGCAGTACTTAGATTAGTTACCGTAAAGAGACTGCTAACTGAGTAGGTAGAAAAGATATAGATGCTTGGAAACGCACCCTACGGTATGTGTGCACGTAGGGGTGTGCAGCTGCGGAGGCTGCTACCCTCCTGTTGAATGGAAACCTGTTTAAACTATCCCTCTCATTAATAAATTCGGATAGACTATGGCTCCTTTTACAGGCACAGGACTTCATTTTACCCTGAGTTTGCTCCTATACAAGAGTTCCTGCAGAGATGGCTCCTTTTCTGGAATATTTTTCTGTAACAGAAGCCATTCTGCCAGCAGTTATTAAAGCAAGGTGCTTGGTTTTATTCTTGGAAGGATTTGACTTTTTTTATTAATAAGAAAATCATTTACAATTATGCTTCATAGTGGAGTAAATGATGACTGCATTTTCTTGTTCATTATTCAACACGGTCTGGAGAGAATCTCATCAGCTGAGAGGGGCCACCTTTCCCGGAGAGTCCTTTATTGAGTATAGATAAGCAGGCACATTATGAAATCTAATCTTTTTTGAAGCCCTTGCTCCATGCCATTACAGACAACGTTCTGGACATATTATTGGCCTCTCTAAGCAAAATGTTACATTTTTCCTTGCATTGGACTATGTAGAGTTTCGTGCAGCCTACGTCTGCAGGTGAACAGTGAAAGCAAAGATGTCAGGGAGATTCAAGCAATTATTTTGGCTCAGACTTGAAGGAGTAATACTGGAGTGGCCTTTTAGAATCTGTCTGAATCGATTTTGCTTCCTGTCAGGCCGAGCTGATTCTCACTTTGCCCATAAGTAGATTTGGTTTGGGATGGCTCGGTCTCAGCAATGACAGTGCGTACTACCCTCCATTTTTCAGAGCTTTACGTCTAAAGGAAATTTCAATTTTCAATTTTAATTATTAGGTGAAGATATTTCTGGGTTATCTTAAATAGGAAGAGGTCTGGAAGCTCAATGTTGCTTCAACTGCCCACTCCAGTCTGAGAGTTATTGCCTGATGCCTATAAAAGCCACAATTCAAATTGGAGTGGCTGTGATCATTGAATACAGGTGAACATAATAAAAAACAAAACTATAAAAAAAACTCAATAAATTTGATGACATTCTCTTAATGTTTTTCAAGACAACTTTTCCCTTTATAAGCATTGCTACAATCTCTAATTACATGCATTTCATTTATCTGCTTATTTATTATTAATATACTAATAACTATTAGTATTTCATTATTATATTCTACTTTGGACATAAAATTGCAAAGACTAGACCTTGTATGTTTTCATTCCCTCCTATAAACTCATTCAGTCTTGGCTAGAAAATAAAACATAAACATGCACATGAATGAGCAAAAAATATATATATATATTTGGCAGTTAAAAGCTATAGACCTCAATGCAGCTTCCATTTTCCTAGTACGTATGGGCTGAAAGAATTATTTGATAAGTAAACTGATCATTTGCAACTTACATTGATTGACTTCGTTATAGTGCAAAGGCAGTAGAAGCCAGACTTCTAATGTTGAAATCTGTGTTTTCCTGAGCTAGCCATCATTGCTCTAGAGAAGAATGAAGCCAGTAAATGCAGTGGTTGGATGTCTCATGCACTAGCCAACTTGATCAGATCCATAGTTTCTACTCTGAGGGTTAGGAAGGTCGCGTGAATAAAGTCCTCATGAGGTCAAGCTTCGTACAATCATAAGGACAAGCTGCATGGGACAAAGCATGTTGTTCCAAAGGATCATATAAAGGATAATTTAAACATTTAATTGAAAAAACATCTAGCAATAATGAGGACTCTGAAGTAAACTCCCACCTATTGTCTACACTTAGGAGGAGCAGCAAGAATATACTCGATTCCAAGAACCATCCCTTGGTTTTGAAGAAACTCAGGTCACAAGACTCTTGTCTTGTTTTCTTGGAATGTTCTCACAAGCATTCAGAATTCTTCTTACATGACTCCATTCCTAGACTGCTGTTCACACAGTAGTATTCAATAGTTTGCTTTCTGTAGAATACATTGAACTACAGCAACTATGTGGTTTCTAGAGCCAGCAACTAAATTGGTATGCTTTGCTAAACTGTGATATTTGTTAGGTCTGATATACCAGTGAATTTTTAATGAATGATAATTTACAGTTTACTAGGGTAATTGAGATAAAATGCTTGAGAATTTGTATGTCTTTTAGAAGACCCTGCAGGTAACCCAGCTGTAATAATCATGTTAATAACAGAGCTGCACACATAGTATAGGAAATTCTACAAGTGTTTGTATGACTTAAAACTACTAGTTTAAATGTCCCTCAGGCAGTCAGGGATCTCTCACCCCTGCAAATATCTATCTGTAACTTCATGGGTAGTCGTGAGTGGGAACGACACCACTGAGCCTACTCAACCCATGCCACTGGAAATGGAAACAATAGAGTTGTGTTTGCAGATCTGGGTTTTAGAGTCAGGATTCCTACAGTTTAAGAAAAAGAGTTGACATGGTGAACTTTGACTGTTGACCCTAACAATTTTCCTCTGCAGTAATCAGCACAAAGAATTGGCTAACCCTATATTTTGATCCATGAAAACTAGAGGACGAACTAGTTAAATCTGATTCATTGTACTAGAATTAAAAAAAAAAAAATTAGACCAGTCTGGCAGTTCCTCAGAAAATTGGACATAGTACTACCGGAGGACCCAGCAATACCTCTTCTGGGCATATACCCAGAAGATCTTTCAATTGGTAATAAGGACAC
>NC_034590.1:129708115-129745615 GCF_900095145.1 Mus pahari | reverse complement strand
ACTTTATTGCTTGGTGATTTTATCCTCTTCCTCACCTGTCCTCTGTCTTCTTTCCTTGTATGTTCCACCTCTGTGACTTGGTTTCCACCAACATGTCTATTAAAGCATCTTATCTACTAAATGCCATTGGTCCAATGAGTTGACTTAGCAGAGTGGCCTTTTATGTGTAGTAGTTTCACAGGATGTTGGAAGGATGCAAAATCTTCAGTAAGAATTTGAGAAAAAAAATGAACTGTAAACCATCATGTGTTTTTCTACCTCCTTATCTATTCAGTTACCTGCACATGCATGCATACACACATACATACATACATGCATGCATGAATACATACATACATACATGCATGCATGAATACATACATACATGCATGCATACAAGAGATAACAGCCTTGTCAAAATCTGAGTGGTCACATGGTTGGGAGGATGGCATATAAGTGTATTTCATCAGTTGAAAATGATTGTGTTCTCATCTGAATTACTGCATTTGCCTTTATGTTCCATAAATATATTGATTCATGAGCTAATGTAAAGACACTATGTCAATAGAATATATTTAGATATTTTCAAATGATAGTCCCATTTCCTTCTTCAATCTCAAAAGCGTCTCCAAAGCGTCTTAGGGGACAAATGTTTTGCATATTTTTTCTTCGAAACTCTTTTGTAACCCTGAAATTATAACAGTAGATAACCAGTTGAGTTCTGAAGCCAATTGTCTCATTCTTCTTGAAACCAGACTGTTTTCAACTCACTTTAGAGAAGGGACAAGTGTGCTCCAGGTCTGTTAACAAGACTTCCTGAAACCCTGATAAATGAGAGGGAAGACAGGAGTCTCTCCATGGGGTCAGGCATAGAAAGGACAGAGAGAATAAAGTATAAGCATAATTTTGTAAACAATGCAAATGAAGAGATTACATTTTAGAGAGGAAACAATGGTTACTTTATGCTAATGTTTGCGTTATTATTAAATAATGCAATCTCATTGCTTCAGAGAAGCAAGTTTTTAAGTACCAGTGTGGGATTTGTTTCTTATCTTATGAGCAAAACATTTTAATTGATATCATCCCTAAATAAGCAATTTGCTAATTTACTAATTGTACTATTTGGCAAGAGAGTGGAATATTAAGATCTGGCTCTTGATTTAAAGTTCCCAGGAAGAAAGTCATGTGGTAAAACTGTTTCTCTTCAACTCAGGATTCGATAGATGACCTAGAAGGCAAGAGAGTATTCAGATTGAACTGCTTACCAAAGGCCAGTGCAGAATCAAGGAATATCTGATAGCTTCATGCAATATATTATTCCCAATAAACAAGAATTTTGCATTTCTGAGCTGTCCCCCTGGCAGAAGGGCTTATGGACAGACCTGGAGGGGACAATGGTCTACCTGCCACCATGTCATAGTCTTCACTGGAATATTGAGTGTTATTAGGAACACCATAGAATAAACAACAGCCGTTTTATATACTTGCTATGAAATTTTTAATCCCCTCTTATCACTCTGAGTCCCTGTGAGTCTTCATTGCAACATTTAGTAAACAGGGCCTTTTTATGAGCCAGTGTGCAGAAGATGAGTCTTATATGTTTCTTCTACTGTTTACCTGCGTGATATGTCTTTACTATTGTCATTTATCTTCTCCTTATGCACTCCTCTTTTTCTTTTTCTTTGCTTCTCTCTCTCTCTCTCTTTTTTTTTTTGTTGAGGTCTGGTCTCATGTAACCAAGGCTGCTTGCCTTCCTTCCTTCCTTCCTTCCTTTTCTTTATTAATTAGTTGATTTATTTATTTACATTTTAAATGCTATCCCTTTTCCTGGTCTGAAACCTCTTCATTCCATACCTCCTCCCCTTTGCTTTTAAGAGGGTGCTCCCCCACCCACCCACTCACTTCAGCCTCACACCTATCATTTCCATGTGCTGGGTCAACAAGCCTCCACTAGACCAAGGGCCTCCCTCCCATTGAAGCCAGATAAGGCAAATCTCTGCCATATATGTTGCTGAAGCCATGAACCCATACATGTATACTCTTTGGTTGGTGGTTTAGTTCCTGGGAGCTCTGGGAGTTCTGGTTGTTGATATTGTTGTTCTTTCTACGGGGTTGCAATCTCCTTCATTTCCTTCCGTCCTTCCCCTAACTCTTCCATCAAGGTCCCTGGGCTCAGCTCAATGGTTGGCTGTGAGTATCTGCATCTGTCTTACTCAGATGCTGGTGGAGCATCTCAGAGGACAGGCATACTAGGCTCTTGTCTGCAAGTACTTCTTGGCATCAGCAATAGTATGAGGGTTTGGTGTCTTCAGATGGGATGGATCCCAAGGTGGGGTAGTCTCTGGATGGTCTTTCCTTCCATCTCTGCTCCACTTTTTTCCCCTGTATTTCCTCTGGACAGGAACATTTCTGGGTTAAAAATTTTGAGATGGGTAAGTGGCCCCATCCCTCAACTGGGGACCATGCCTCTACACTGGAGTTGGTTTCTTCAGGTTCCATCTCCCCTCTGTTGGTTATTTCGGCTAATGTCATCCCCATTGTGTCCTGGTGACCTTCCCTATCCTGGCATCTGCATCTGGGACTTTCTAATACTTCCTCCCCCACCCCCACCCCCACTACATATTTCTATTCATCCTCCTTACCTCCACACTTCTTTCTTGTCTCTTCCCATACCTGATCCTGCTTTCAAATTCAGTATGTTGGCTTTTAATTCATGATCATCCTGCTTCTGTCCTCTATATCCTGGAATGACAAGTAAGGGCTATTGCGCATTTCTCTTTCTGTTTTTTTATAATTGATTTCTACTGTCTATCATAATATCCTTTCTACATGAATCAGTCTTCTCCAAAGAAATAAAATCGATAAAAAAAAAATAGACTGTATGAGACAGGGTTTGGGAAAAGAAGTTATCATGAGGGATTGGCTCATATGGTCATGGATCCTGAAAGGGTCATGATCCATGATTCATAAGCTGGGAACCTAGAAAGGCCAGTGATGTAATTTCACTCAATCTGAAGGCCTGAAAACCAGAAGCTCTGAGGATAGGACTCTCAGTCTATGTCTGATAGCCCAAGAACCAAGTGCCAATGTCCAAAGCCTGGAAAAGATGGTTGTTCCAATTCAATCAGAAAATAATGACTTTCCTATACCTTTTTTTCTGTTGGAACCCTCAGTGTGTTGGATGATGCCCACTGTATAGGTGAGGACCGTATTCTCTAATGCAGTGTATCTAATCAACTGCTAATCTGTGGAGACATCGTCACAGACACATCAGCAATAGCTACCAGCTTTCTATGCATCTGTCAAACTGAAGCAACAACAGCAACAACAAAATACCAGTTAATCATCATACTCTGTAAATAACGTCAATCCATGGTTTATTGAATATTTTTACAGTGAAATCAAGAGATTATAAAGGTATTAAACAGCATTGGTTACAATAGACTTATAAAGCACTAGAGAGATCAAACATGTTATCAGAAAATTCTGACATGAATGTTGGATTCTGAGCATGAAACCACAGGCTCTTCATGGCGAGACTGTTCTTCAGGTCATACAGTGACCCTTGAGTTCTTTTTAGAATTACTGTCTTTGGCACATGTAGTTCATCCATGGTCCATCCTCCACACTTTTAAGACCATCTCTTCTAGTGATCTTCATCAACCTGGTATGTGAGTTTTCCCCTTTCTGGACTGGCTTCCTCCCTTCAGACTGGCCCTGTCATGCGTAGGTTCATGTTTTATGTAATGAATATTTTCTGAATGCCTCTATCCTCCGAACACCTCTTCAATCTCACATCTTTCCACTTTTCTTATTTCCCATTTTCTTTCTTTTAACCTTTCTCCTCCCAAAGTCCGAGTTATTTTTAGATCAGAAACACTCAGCATCTCTCCGATTATTACACGTCTTTACAGAGCTCTAGAGATCTTCCTCAGTCTCCATCTGCTCTTTGGCAGGTCAGCTGGTATACAAGCTCCTTCAATGTCATGTCATTACAAGTTCTCTCACCCTTCCCACACTCTCCCAAACTAGAGATATCTTAAAAGTACTTAAGAAAACCACTAAACCTACACAGTGTATCAACAACCACAGCTGTGTCCTTTGAGGATCTTTCGACGTCTCACGGTGGGTGGTCTTTGGAGAGTTGCTTTCAGCTGTGTAACCTGGCTTTGATGCCAAAGAGTGACCAGCACTCCTGAAACAGTGCACATTTCTGTGGCAGAGGGAACACACCAAACCTTTACACACAGAGAGATAACTGCACTTGCTAGATCAGAGCATTCTCAAACACCACTAGTCTAAAACCGAACATGTTTTATCTTCACAGTGCTTTAAGTCTGGGTCTTAACCCATGGCCGCCTCTTCTACTGGCATTTCTCCTTCTCAGTTACTACATGTGCATCACTACAATGGCTTTGCTGTGATTCCTATGGTCAAGTCCTTGAGGTTTAGTCTATGTCTCAGACAAAGAAGCAGTTACAAAACATATGCTAAGCCATTTAACTGGGAAGGACATGAGCCCTAGTTATCTTTCACCTCATCATGTCTGTCTCTGACCCACCCATCTCCAACATTGCAAATGTGAAATAGTCATTCAAGTCTTCCCAGCTGTCCCTATCAGTGATACACTGCCCAATCAGGGTTGCCTATCCTGACTTCCTAGAAAGAGAAGAAAGTCCTCTCATTGGGTTACAATAACCTACCTATCTTTTCCATTTTTTAAGCTAAGTTTTTCTTCTTTTAAATGCCAGCTCCTTACCAGCAGGTCCAGGGTGAGAGGAGAGAGGTCCCAGTACCGCAGGGGTCTCTCTGGGGCTGAGCTTGATGGCAAGTGTTGATGACCCAAAAGAAACACACCCAGGCTGGGAGTCTGTCAAAGCAGGAACTCAGCTTTATGGCATCAGCCTCTTGCTTATATAAGTTCAGAACATGGGGAGGGGGATTTTTGGTGGGGTAAGATGACATAGGAGGTGGGGAAGGGTGACTGAGTGTATAAGTGCAAAATCTGAGGATGCAGTTTGTTAGTAGGCACTTGCTTAGCATATACAGGCCCTTGATTCTACTCTTAGTAGTCATTGTTCTATTGCTATGAGTAGACATTAAGACCCAACCAACTATTGGGGGAGCATGGTAACATGCAAACAGGTGCTGGAGCAGTAGCAGAGAGAGAGAGAGAGAGAGAGAGAGAGAGAGAGAGAGAGAGAGAGAAAGAGAAAGAGAGAGAGAGAGACTCTGTAACTACTGGCCTGGTATGGTAAAGCCCACCCCCAATTGCACACCTCCTTCAACAATGCCACACCTCCTAATCCTTCTCAAATAGTGCCATTCTCTGATGACAAAGCATTCAAATATAGCCTATAAGAGACATTCTTAGTAAAACCATCAGAGACACTCTCACAATTAAGAGAAACTTAAAAAGGAATGTGTTTTCCCTCCCATTTTCCAGAATAAATGATGATGAATAAATAACAAATGCATATTTGGGTAACTTATGGGGATATAAACTGTTTGTCCATTGTACATACCCATGGATCTGTGATATGTTTCCATTTCCTATGCTCATTGTTGTTTCTGAGAACTCAGTCAGCTGTGCATGGACAGCAATGGACTAGTCTTATTCAGAGTGAAGACACACATGTGGCTGTAAACATGTAAACTGTGAACACATGTGATTTCTCCAGTTCTAACATGCCCAAGTTTCCATTGGTCCCTTGGTGATCTCCAGCCTGTGGGCACATGTACGTACGTTGACACCATTCTATGTACAAGGCTTTTGTCACAACAGAGATCTCAATGCAATTGGCTAAAAAAATATGTGAACTATGGCCGGTATGTGTGCTTTCATCCATGCGTGCTGCTTTAACATGGACACCTAGCAAGGAGATCTAGGCCAGTACTAAGACCACTTTCACCAGGCTCTTAGGAATTGATGAGGCTGTTCTGATTTCATTGCTGGGTGACATCATTAATTTATATTCTCTTTGCTATGAATATCTCAGGTATATGAGACTATTATGTCAGTAAAATATCTGGAAACGTAGACTACTGAAATAAATTAAAAATCAATGATTTTCATTGCGGTCTCAGGGATCTGAACCTCACTCACAGTAGATTGTGTAAGTGGCCTCTGACTTATTACTCGTCTACAAGAAACAGTGTAGACTTCTGTTAACTTGTTCATCCTCATCATATTTTTAATATTAATATAATTTCATCATTGGTATTTGGACGATATGCCATGTTAAGATTATCAAATGAGTATATCAGTAGCACAGCTCCCACCTACCACCAGCGACTCTGCAGTGGTGGATATAAGGGATACAAAATGCAGTACCAGATTGTTTAAAATAATCCAAGTCGGATTCGCCAGAAGCAGAGGTTGGAATGTTCCAAAAGACCATGGCTCACTCCACCACACGTGTTTTCCATTGACGGCTGATGTTCTTCAGTTTTCCTAATTACAACTTCAGGCTGCATCTATCCGCTCCAGGATGCTTATTCCATTTGTGGCTTGCCCGTACCCTGTGCATTTCCTTCCTTTCTTCAGCCCACATCTCGGCCACATTAACATTTTTCCCAGTCACAATGCGCACCACAGGTGCTCACAGCAAGTTTCAGGGGAAAAATAAAATGGACACTTGTTAACATTGCTTTGTGTTAAGTTAGAATATTTGGTGAGGAGAGGCTTATGAGCATGGGTGGAAGGGGACAATGGGAAAGGTGGGTATTTGCCAGTCTGCAGCACTTCTTGCTATCATTTCTTTTAGCAAAAGTAATAACTGGCCAGACATGGCTGAAGAGGTCTGCAGGATGCATAATTATGCAGGATGCATAATTCTAATTTTATCTGGAAATACAGTTAAGGCTACTTGTTGATTTTGAGTCTATTGATTAAGCAGTGTTTATGATATCTTAGGTTAGACTTCAGTTCATCGGTCAGTCAGGGAGACAAATGTACAAGCTTCAGCTGTGAGCAATACAATACAACACCAGCCAGTGAACATGAGTTGGAGCATTCAGGACAAGTGTGTATGTGCATCTGCATGCCTGTGTTCCTAAGGATCTGGGAAGGAAAGAGAGGAGCGAGCCACAAGAGGCTATGTATGTGGGTCCAGAAATGTGCTCAAGAAACTGGGGGAAGAAAGGTGTTGGTATTTGGGTCAGTAGACTAGGGTAGACACTGGATGTCCAGGACCCAGGGTGGCCTTTTCTTCTTCTGGCTTGCTATCCTCTGTGTCATTACAGAATGACAGCAGTCCCCACCTTTTCTCTCCATACCCTTCCCCACATCACATTCCTACATCAAGACCTCAACAGTCACATGACCACCACCCACCTTTTACTTTCTCAGGGACTACAGTCTCCTTCTGACTGTGTCTCTAAGGTACTACACTCAGGTTCACCACCAAAGGACTGAGTCAGTCTCTGTCTCTCTCTCTCTCTCTCTGTCTCTCTGTCTCTGTCTCTCCCTCCTTCCTTCCCTCCCTGCCCCTCCTTCCCTCTCTCCCTCCCTTTAAAGCATAATGAACACTCTCAGTTGTCTTCTTTTCTCATTTTTCCATTTTCTGTGGCCCTCCTCTAGGCTGAATACCTAACTCTAGGCTGTGTAACTAAGGCATTTTGTTTGCAGCCATACTGAGTCTGCAGTAGGTGCCCCATACAATGTGTGTTAAATCCATCAGTGCCAGTGGGGTCTCTGTTATGTTTGGGGCAGAGAAAGCTTGGCATTCCTTTCCATTTCCCATGCATGGAGCTATTTGCTGAGAGGCAGGAGGAATGTAGTGAGTGGCGAATGGCGAGCAGGAGCTGGTGTTGCTATGACATTGCACAGTCCCATGTCCCTTCGCTTGTGCTTTTTCTGAGTTGTAAGAACCTGGAAAACAACAACCCTCCAGAGTATTTCAAAGAGATAGGCTTAAAAGGAACAATTATGTGGGTTGAACCAACATTAGTAAATTATATCAGAAAAAAAGCTGCTGGCTCCATTCCTTTCCCAGTGTGTTTGGATACTGTAGATCTTGCAGAACAGAATTTCTGCATACAATGAGCCAGGATGTTGTTTTCAGCCTGCCCCTTGAAGCTCCTGTATATACTTTACTAGATAGAATGCAAGTCTTGGCTTGGTTGCCCTGCTCAAAGCAGCACTGAATGAATCTGCCTACCCTTGTTAATTTAGTGAAAAGCATTTAGAGAACCTGTTGTTCATTTCTCACAGGAACATACCTCTGGCTAGCTATACAAGTGGAGCCTGAGTCAGTCCCAGTTGTAGCTGGATTGGCTCATAGCTGCCTGGGCAAGGCATGAGAGAGTATATATTCTTCAGTTACCCTCTTTAGATAGATAATGAAATGCAGCAGTGATTGTTTATAGTGCATGGTGGCAATAAATTATCACTTATTCTGTTGATATGCTGGATTTTTAAAGCCTATCTATGGTACTCCTACTGACCAATTCATATTTATCTGCCTTTCCTATATACCTCTTTTTGTGCCCTCTTGGTTACCACTCTGGGGATGAGTGTTTTCCTTCCATCAGCCAGCAGATCGAATGCTCTTTATTCAATACTGTCATCACAAGTAGGAGGAATTCTCCTATCTACTCACTAGTATTCAGTAATCTAAAGTGGCCCTCTCATTCTTTAGCACTGCAGCGACAACACCCATCCTTGCCAGTCAGACATGAATATCGAAGGAGCCTGGAAGAGAGGCTACACGGGGAAGAATATCGTGGTGACTATCCTAGATGACGGCATTGAGAGAACCCACCCTGATCTGATGCAAAACTACGTGAGTGTTTGCTGTGGACACAAGTCCTCCCTCTTTGGAAGCAGGGCACTCCTTTTGGAATGGTCCAGGAGTGGGAGGGCTGCTGGCAAGTGTGGTGGGAGATATTTCGGGCCCTGTGCACTGTTCCTTCCTTATAAAAGGTGAGCACTTATAGCACAGGGCTCACAAAATAAAATTTTTCTCTCTGATTTCCATGCCTTTGATGGGGTGGCCTTCAAAAGGAGAGAAATTAGGTATTATAAACCCTGCCACCAACACTATCTATTACCAGCCACACCCACTCTTTTCAATAATTCTGCCAGGAAGCAAATTGTCTTTTATGGAAAAGAGAAGACAGAACTTTCCTCCAGTTATTCTGCCATCTTTTTCTTCCATATGTCTTCGGTTGTTTTTGTTTGTTTGTTTGTTTGTTTTTCTTTAAAAAAACATTTAAAAAATGAGATTATAATATAATTAAATCACTTACCCTTTCCCTTTCCTTCTGCAAACTTCCCAGGTAACCCTCCCTGCTCTCTTACAAAGTCATGGCCTCTTTTTTCACTGAATGTTGTTACATACATACATGTATATGTATATACATGTATTTCTAAGTTTACAAATACAGCTTGCTTAGTCTGTGTGATGTTACTCAAATGTATGCTTTCCATGCTGAGGATTTAGTAACAGATAAGTAGTTGGTGTGTTCTTCCCTAAGGAATACTATTTCTGTAGCTGTGGGCATTCCTTAGCGCCTGTAGTTCTTTGTATAGGGTTAAGGCCTGTGGGCTTACCCAGTTTACGTTGGCATGTCTATTGTCCTTGTTCAGTTCCTGCTTAGGCAGCTATATTGATGAGAGTTTATGGGTGTAGCATCTCACATTACTAGGAGACACAGCATCACAGTAATCCTGATCAACTCCCTGATCCTCTGGCTCTTACAATATTTCTACCTCCTCTGTCCCTGTGTTGCCTGAATGTTCCCTGAACCCAACAAGTAGGAGTCATTCTGTAGATGTACTCATTGAGACTGGGCTACACGTCTGCATTTTGATTGGTTGTGGTTTTCTGTAACGGTCTCTATCTGTGCAAAGAGTCCCACTTCTCATTTGCCTCCTGGTACTACATATCCATCCATCCCTTCCTTGAGAAGACATGGAAGATTCGTTTAGTTCTGCTTTAAATGAGAGTCAGTGGTTAACCTCACCCTGTGGCCAAGCACATTCAGATAAAAGTAGGCCTCTTCGCAGCACAGAACTTAAACTTAAACTTCCTCTATCTCCTCAGACATAGATGAAGTAACTAAAGTCTGGAGATTGAAGTCAGCTATCCAGAGTGAGATATGAGATCAAAACTCAGTTGTAGAAACTATATCTGCCTTGTCAAATGCCAGGAGTGCTTCTACCTGGCGCTTACTGGGCTTCACTAAGTGAAATTTGTGTCTACCTAATCATGATGGCAGTTTTTGCCTCTGCTATGTCTTCATTCTGAAAGATTATTCTGTAGGATTACCTGTTCAGTTATCAATGAAGCTGCTATCCCACTTCTTACTCGGTGGCCAGGAAAAACATTCTCTATTATTCAGACCAAAGACTTGAACTTCTGTCTGATTTGTTTGATGTCCAGATAGACTACAGAACAGTCTGCTTGGTGCCTCTGTTTTCTGTGAGTAAAACTGTTAAGGAGTCTTTGAAGCATTAATTCCAAAGTGTGTCTGACTCTGACAGCCACTAAGAGGAAGCAGGGCTCCTGTGTGTAGGAAACAGAACCTAACGATATTATGTGCATCATGTATTGTTCTTGACTCTACAAAACATTTCAAATTCTGTGGACTAAACTGTATTTTCAGAAACACAAGAATTTAGTAAGGACGGGAAGCAAAGGTAATATTGACTTTTATTAACTTCAGACATAGAAGCAATCAAGAGGCATAGGGGAATTAATAATATTCTGAAATGGGCAAAGTGCAGGAATAAAAAAAATTAAACTATAGAAGTGACCCTGTGAGTTCTCTTTAGTATTCCAGAGCTTTTTTCCAAACCATTTTTTGAAAGCAAACAAATAAATCCAACTCTGGCTTCAGAGATTCTGTTTTCTCATTTTAAACCTAGCTTAGGACAGCTTTGCTCATCATTTGGGCTGTTCTCAGGGCTGTAGGATAACAGTAGGGATCTAACTTGAAGGCTTCTATGGAATAGACATTATGCCTGAAACAAGACTAATGTTGTGTAATACAGATCCCAGGAAACCTGATAGAATAAACATCTAATATCTTAGCTGGCTGTCACTTATGTGACAATAATTGGTTTTCCTTCTGAAAAAAATCACTAAAATATGATAAAGATTCTTGCAAGCTCAGGACAGCAAGTAAGGGTCAGATACACACACACACACACACACACACACACACACACATCCCTGCTTCTAGACATTACAAAAGTGCTAAGAAAATGTGGAATTCAGGGCATCTCTGCAAGATAAGTATCTCAGAACTGGGTCACTCTGGATAAGAAGGGGGAAGTCCTTTGGTCTATATAGATTATATCACCTTAAAGAGATAATACAGCAGTGATTATTATTGAACCAGGAGTCTCTTCCTTGGGTGTCTGGTGCTAGTGAACCATGAGTATATTAATTAACCTAATTACTGTCTTACAGAAATGCATTTAAGAATGCATGAGCTTTTGAGGTATCTCTAACTACAGTCTGTTTCCCTTCTTTTCTTCATGGTCATAGGATGCTCTGGCAAGTTGCGATGTGAATGGGAATGACTTGGACCCAATGCCTCGTTATGATGCAAGCAATGAGAACAAGTAAGATTCAGAGGCGGGCTGGCATGTGGCTGACTGGGAGCTCTGCTCTCTGCTTATGCTGAGGGAAGTCATCTCTTCGAAACTCTTGGTAACAAATGGTCTTTAAATCATAGCAGGAGAAACAGGTGTCTTTTACTGAAGTTTCTAAATAAGGCAGTGGAGTTGTCCATGTAGGAAAAAGCAGCTGCTGGCAGAGTCCTGGGGGATGGCTCAGCATCTCCAGATCTTACATATGGAAGTGAAGATTTTACTCCTGAGATCATTAGTCCATAACACATGTTTTAGAGATAAGTGGATTAAGGGGAACAAAACAAGAGTAATTCCCAAAGTTTCACTTACTATTAAATCCAACACATATGTTTGGACATTGATGTTACAGTCACAGATTGGGTTCTATACCAGGGCACAATAGACCATTCAAAGCATTATTGTCAGTCATGGGCTCCATTCTCTTTAATATCCCACTTCCTAATGAAGAGGCCCAGTATCTCTCCCCACTTAATATGGGAGCTATAAGTGCATACAAATGAAAATGAGGATCCACTGTATAGCAGAGTCTTTATCATTCTTCAGTGGGTAAGTGGCAATGGTTTTTGCTACCTGCAAAGACCATCAGCAGGTATTCCTGGTCACTAAACCACATTAGTGGACCTCTTCCTTCCCATACTTCAAAGCTCTCCCGAGAAAACGTTAACATTTAGCAGATTTTATGTGACTTTTTCTTATGTTTGAGTTGGGGTCACAGGAATGCAGAGGACTGCTTTGGCCCTATATTGCAATGCATTGTTTTTCTTTGTGGGAGATTTTTCTTAGGTAAGTAAGTCAAGAAGCTCAGATAAATCTACAAAGATTTTCATCTACAAAGATATTTCAGTGAAGAATCTGTAGAAATATACCACATGTTAATATCAATAACCAAGTGTATGTGACAAATAGGGTCTGAGACAAAGACAGTAATGCATAAATTGATATAAGTAGACTTTACCAGAACTTCCAAACAAAAGGAGAAGGGGACTAAATTATTGCTCAAACTCGTGATCCTCCTGCCTCTGCCTCCTTCAGGAAATCCTACCAGTGTGCGCCACCACTAACGGCTAAGTGATTACTCATAGACTTCTTTCAGACAAGGTCTTTATTGTCTAGATTATAATGTTCTTTGAACTTCACACAAGGAGTAAGAGTTTCATGCAACAGGAGTTGATTATTTTTAGCCCAATTATAAGCAAGTGTGAAATGACTTGAATCATTTACTACTTAAGAATGTACTCCTGTGGGGTTAGGGGTGAGATATGAGAAATAGCTGGCCTTCTGTGTTTACTTTGAATTTAAATTTTCTCTAAAAATAATCTTTAAAACAAAAAAAAAAAACAATATACTGCTAGTACTGCTACAAATCCTGTTCTGCAGATGTGCATCACAGGCATTCCCAAGAATCCTACAGCACTCGGCAGAATCCCCAACACAGAGAGAGGACACTCGACATCCACAGCATTCACAAGTGCCATTGGCCATGCTGCACACATGATGGGAATGTAATTAAGTGGTAGCCTCGTTTTGTATGTGTTAAAGAGATGAATGTTCCAAAACTCTTTACCTTGGAAAGAACCCGTGGTGTGCTTATTTCTCTTACAAGTACAAATATCCCCATCCCCACTCACACTCTACGTGGAAGAAAACAATAAATGCTAAAACCAAGAGGAGGAAACAGAACAGTGAGGGAAAGTACAAAACAGACAGAGGGCTAAGCAGAAGAAAAGTATGCAGGGAGAAGGCTCCCATGTGACTGGGAAATGAAAGGAAGGCCACCTGAGAGCAGGCAGAAGCTGCAGGGCCACTGGTGTGACCATGTGTGGACCAATATGTCCTACAATGGGAGCCTCGTGTTTATGTGCTCCTGCATGTTCAGTTTATCTGATGTATTTTGTTTTGTTTAGTTTAATTCACCTAGAGATTCTAGGAGAGAATTACACATAAATAAATGCCAATTGTACATATGCTCAGCGTAGTCCCTAATGTATCAATCACATTGGAGGAGTCTGTTTATCAAAACAAGTGTGACAGCAAAGCTGACTATAATGTCCCTATTCACTGCATTCATCACATAAGTGTTTGCAGAGAGGACAGAAGAAGGGAAAATGTAAAATGTCTACATCAGGTTAATGCTCAATGTCCTCCTTTGGAAGACCAATGGGTTGAGCCCTGTAGCTAATTATGTCTAAAGTTGATCCCTTAGCTAGTTATACTAAATCTACCTGTGGCAAGTTTCTACCTTGGAATAGAGTGGTGCTGGTGACCATTATCAAAAGTGTGTTCTATAACAATGCTGACCAGTATGTCCATATATGAGTACTGGACTTACTGGTGATTTGTAGACTTTTTTTTTCTTATCTCTTTTGAGACAGGATTTCTCTGTATGGCCTTGACTGTCCTGGAACTCACTCTGTAGTACAGGGTAGCCTAGAACTCAGAGCTCCATCTGCCTCTGCCTTCTGAGTGATAGGACTAAAGATGTATGATAACAGCACCCACCCCAGACTATCCTTTTAAACTTATATGCTTAGATATAGTAGTGAAATAGTATAGATTGCTAATGGGTTAAATTTGGAGATGTGCTTTTAAAGTTGTCCATTCTCCAGGACTTTTGTTCATGAGTCACTGGAGTATTGCTCCTTCTGGAGCACACTGTGTATCCCAATTCGATCCACTCAAAGAGGAGGGCATCACTTCACTTAATTGAGAGAAATGGGAGTTTGATTGATGGATGATACCAGCTTTGTGCAAGATCTGTACCAATAGTTGTAGTCTCTTTAAAACCATTTTTGGTTGAAATAGAATTACATCACTTTCCTCTCCCCTCTCTCTCTCCAGCCCCTCCAAGATACCTCCCTTGAACCCCTCCCATATAACCACCCATTTTCAAGTTGATAGCTTCTTTTTATTATTGTTGTTATTATCCTTGGAAAAGCTAATTCTCCATCTCCCAGCAGTCACTGGTTGCCTGTAGGAGCACTGGTTTCTCTAGGAGTGAGACACTGAAAAGTTTTTCTCCTCCCATATTATCATGTCCATTGATATTACTATTATTCTGCAACCATTTCTAGGAGAGCCTGTTTAACAGTGGACTTCCTGGAATTCTGGTTCTTTCAGTCTTTCTGCCCCCTTTTCCTATTTTTCCCCGAGCCATAGATGCATAGGATGTGATATAGATGGATCTGGTGGGGCTTGGTTTCCCTTGGTTCGTTTACATCTGAATTGTGTCAAATTATGATTGTATGTGATAGTCTCCATTGACTCTAAAGAGAAAGAGCTTTGGTGAGCAGTGTATACAGGTGATATGACATGAGAAATGTAAAAATGGAGGTGGGGTGAATTCATTGGGGATTGTGGGAAAATGGTCAATATAAAAGTAGGAGGGACAGGGACAAATAGTACCATGGTTGTTTTAGTAAAGCCTTAAGGAATCATCATTTTATAATTACCCCAGAATTGTATACAATACATTTACATATAAGTATATTATGTATGTATCCATTATATAAATGTATTATATATATAAATGGAAGTTAAGCCACTTGGCTGACAGTGCTCCCCACAATAATCATAGACTAACAAAAATCCCAGGTACAAGAAACCCCCATTAGAATGGTTGGTCATGGTAGTCCAAGTGACTCCCAACACAATATCATTTAGTGATGTAGCCTTTGGTTGCCTCTCAGAAGTTGAAGGTAAGTTCCTTTTGTTGAACACAGCACATTCTTGGGACCCAGGACTCAGATATTCTGGCTGGATCTATCTAACCTTAAAGCCTCCATCCCACAGCCTATTTTCAATGGTAGCAGAAAATACTGCACAGGGTGCCAAATAAGGGAAGCAATTACTTGGATATAAGATCATTAAGAAGAGGAGTTTCAGTTTTAAGAAAATCGGAATAGGGAACTTGAGGCAAATGCTATGTAATAACACCTTGTATGATCAGACCAATTTGTTTGGCAGTGTGTTTAGAATTCCCTAGTACTTGGCTATATTTGTTCATTTTTCTAAATGAGTATTTGTCTAAACTACATGGCGAACTATGAAGATGAATTCATAGGGAACCAATGGATCAAGCATTTTTGAATATCCATAGAAAATATAACACAAAATGTATGCAAACCAGATCTTAAACTTACATGATTGATTATGATTGGTACCAATGCTTTGAAGTGAAGGAAGTACAAACTATGTAGTCCCTTTTTCTCACCACTCTTTCAGTGCCCAAATGGTGATATGTTGAATCTGTGTTATTGATGATAAAGAAATTAAGTAGAGTCTAGAACCACTTGTCTTCTGCTCCCAATTTGCCTCAGTTCGTTGTGGCTCGCATTGCTGTGAACTTAAAACAGAATGCCTCCCTACACTTGAAACAGTCTCACAGTCCCCTGGCATTTCATCCCTCTACTCCTATTTCAGTAAATTAATTATTGATGACTCAGTTAGAGCAACCCTTCCCTAGGCTGCCTCCTGTTAGATATTCTCTCTGCTTAAGCCATGGCAATGTGTGTGTGACAGAAGATGGTACCGTTGTATCATATTGGATGTGTTGTGTGTGGCTTCAGAATCTAATTGCTTCGCAAAAGAAACCACCCTAGAAGTTAAGGTTCATTTTCTTAAATGAACAGAGCTGTGGGTTGTTTTGTTTTGTTTTTTTTTTTTTTCATTTTCTTTTTTATCTCTCATTTTTGAGACTTAACCAAAGAAGATAGAAATACATTTCCTTTGGTTCTTTAATCTTTCACACATTTTCTGTGGTTTTTAAGAATGTTAGTATGGTCTAGGCACCAGTGTGTGTGTGTGTGTGTGTGTGTGTGTGTGTGTGTGTGTGTGTGTGTCTAGTTCTTATTTCTGCACAGTTGTTGCCAGGAGATAGTATTCTAATGCAAAAGCCAATGCATTTAGATTATAAGAGAAATATAGTAGCTCAGTACTAGACTGAAAACCCCACACTGTAAGATCTGTGACCATACCAAGTTGTAACATTAGTAATTATTTAAACCATAAATTTAACCAATACAATAGTTATCTATAGTTTAGGAGAACAGACAAAACTTACCAAAGAAGAGGAGGGTTGGTACCAGTGTTTAAATTGCCTTTCTATATAGTTTCTAAAGTCTTCCTTTAATATATTTTCAAGATTTTAATATATTTTCAGTTCCACCTAGTAGTTGCTTGGTCTCTGCATATCAAATAAATTCACACATAATAACATTGACTACAAATACAATTCCTAGAGCCTTCACACTAAGAATATTTTATATTTTCCACATACAGCTTCTGTAGGCTGTTGAAGCTGCTGTAACAATGTGTCTTAGATTAGATAATCTATACATATAAAGAATAGGAAAAAAGAACAGAAAAGAAATGTAATACATAGATATTGGAGGATGGGTAGTCTATGATCAAGGGTACAGTGTACTTAGTGTCTACAGCAGGTCTCTTTCTTATGAAAATACTTTCTGCAAGTGTTGACATTGCCAAAGGGACAAGCAGATGCCCTTGAGCAGTTTCCTAAGGGCACTAACACTAACTGCTGGGACACTAGTGTTCTCTGCATCTCTGAAGACCTTAAATACTTTCAGATGGCTCTAGAAGAGATCTCCCAGAAACTGCTTGTTCTGGTTCAGGTTCCCTGTCCCCTGTCTGTGTTTGTGTATGTCCCTTGATTGAACTGCTTTAGCCAGTATAGAAGACCTCAGAGTTCTGGGGTAGGCCTGTATCTGACACAGGTATATGTCCTTTATTTAACTTGCTGTCCTGTAGCAAAAAAAGGAAAAATATTCAAATACATCTGAGGACAAAAGTAATTAAATTTATGAGAATCATTTAAATAGCTGTTTATTCTTTAATGAAGGTTGAACAAATATGGAGCATGATTGTCTAACCTCAAATTCCTATAGAGCTGTTACCTGAAGTATAAATATTCATCTTCATAAAAATTACATTAATTATTCTGGGGCTTGTAGTCATGCTAATGCAACCTTCAAACTCTTTTGTTCTGCTCTTTGTCAATTTCACTATTTTCTCCTCTAGGATTTGGGGACTTATTGTCTTGGGACAATAAGTAACAGTTTTGATAAATCATCTGATTGATGCTATAGGTTAAAATGAAGTTTGGTTGTAATTTATGCGAATCCCATGTACTATTGACATGAATAATTAATGGTGGCTTAAATTTAAATTTCTTATTTAAAAAACAAACTCACAACTTCCTAGGGCTCTAAAGCAGATGGAAATTGCAGTAAGGGAAGAGGCAAGTATCCTTTTTAAATAATGAATTAAGCATTTGAGCAGGGTTTCCAGACAGGTGTGTTTCTTTGTCTTTCTTGTTTAATCTCCTCCAGCCTCCGCCTTCACATGCCTATATTTTCTGTTATTTCCTTCCATCCAGAAATATGTATGATCATAGAGCATGAAGACCTTGTGAGGTGGTGGGGAGGAGAGTCTTGGTGGCCTTATTAAATATAAACAAAGGGTCTAAGAACTCTCAAAGCAGATTAGCTGGAAATTTTCATGTGTGATTCAGAAGAAAAACATCAACCGAGGAGAGGCAAACTTTTTTGTCGTTATTATACAACCTGTACAACTAACATGATCAAGAATATGCTGAAAGAATTTTGGACCTCAGTCTTGCAGAATATTCACTTTAAGATCATTGAGACTGTTGAAATGGCTGCATTTTAATTTTTACCAAATTCTTCCAGGTTAAAGGACTAGAGTTAGAACTTTGTTATTATAAGGTAACATAGGTGCTATATTTTGAATTGTTTATTAATCCGGCTGCAATAGAAGCTTCCTATTCCCATGTGGATTAGATATTAATAAATATGCATATAGTTCTCAGAAGGTCACTCATTAAAGAAGACTGGATGATAGAGAACAAAAATATTCTGCTTTTACAGGATGCTTAGGTACCACCCCATAGCTCATTGCCCTTATATCTGTGACCTTGGAGGAACATCCTCCAAAGATTTTCCTTTGCTATATATGTTCATCTTAAACTACCAATAGTCTATATATCTACCATGTTCTATTTGGATGTATTTGGTTACTATGTAAACACAAACTAATAAAATCAGCACCTTTGCCTCATGTCTATTCACCATTCATAGCATCTCACATTCAGGAAGTGTGCCCACAGTTACAGAGTGACAGGCAGGATTTGAGCTTATTTTTTCTCACAATGTGTATTTACTCACATAGCTAAATTAGTCAGTAGAGGAGAAGCTGATGTCTGGGCTGATCACAACTTAATGAATCTGTGATGATCAGAATGCAGCACTGTGTTCACTGAGAACTTGGTACCCAAGGTTCTGCTTCTTCAGAGAAAAGGAGCAAGGATCTCTGATATCACATGATTACTGTGGCATGGAATCGGGGGCAAAGGTCATGTATTTCAATAAATGATTATGTAAATATGGCCCCACAGTTCTATTTATCCAGTTGAAATAAATGAAGGGAGCTCTAGTAAGACCATGGTATATTTATTTAGAGGTTGTAGAGAGTTAACTGTGTAACTTGCAGACACACAAAGACAGACACGGAGCTAGAAAAACTGTATAGTTGGAAAGAAAGAAGAAAGGAAGGAGGGAGGGAGGGAGGGAGGAAGGAAAGAAAGAAAGAAAGAAAGAAAGAAAGAAAGAAGAGAGAGAGAGAGAGAGAGAGAGAGAGAGAGAGAGAGAGAGAGAGGAAAGTAGGCAGGGCCGAAAATTGACTGGCTTTAGGCTTGGTCTGATTGGATGGTGAAGCTGGAACTTGGGTCTGTCAACTTTCAAAAAAATCTTACTGATATATACTAACAACAAAACTTAATGAGTACCAGCTGATCACAATTTCAAGTAAAAGTTTTCTGAAAACGATGTGAGCATGCCATATGTATGCATGCTAATATGATTAGCGGAGTTTATCTGAAGTAAGTACTTCAGGTCTGGAGAAATGGCTTAGCAATTAAGAGTACTGATAGCTCTTCCAGAGGACTCAGGTTTGATTTCCAGCACCCACACGGCGGCTCACAACCATCTGTAACTTCTGTTCCAGGGTATCCAGTGTCCTTGTCTGACCTCTTTGGGTATCAAGCACATGGTGCACAGACATGCACGCAGATACAAAGCATCTAGACACATAAAATTTAAATATTAATTTTAAAATGTAAGTACCACAATAAATCCCAGAGTTCAGTGCGGTGATGTTCACATTGCTCTATTTGGAGAGCAGAGTCTGAGGTTAGAGTCACATGAAGTAAAACTGACCCAGTGTTTTTGCCTTTGGGTGAAGAGCTTTATGAGTGCCCTGATAATGTGGGCTGTGAGTGAAAGATTCTCTGTAAAAGACTAAGCCCAAGGAGCACCTGGAAATGATATCTTAAGGACGTGTTCCCCTTCAGAGAACAGTAAGAGTTTCTTCCATTGCCTGTAAGTCACTGGCCAGCTCTCTCACGAACTGAGAGCCTGGCAGGCTCTCTCAAGTCCCCTCTTCTCTACTTTCATCCCAAGCTGCCATTGCCTGAATTTAAAAGTGACCTTTGTTACAATAGTTTACCTCTTCCTATTTTTGGATACCCATATTCATCTGCATATAATTTACATATGCTAGTATATGCATTTGAATTTGCATGAATTACAGATAAAATTCCTTGTAGTGACATCCTGAGCTGAGATTAGCTGACTGCTTCAGGTTTCGGGTGACCTTCTTGCTTTTGGTTGGCATTTTCTCCTTCAGAAGTTCATCCTCATAGTATCCCAGCCCCTCCCACACCTGTTCCAATTACCAAAAATAGAATCCTCTTTCCTCCCTGGTCCTCCAGCTCCGATGTATCAGGTTGTGGTGTATGCCTTCTATCCCTTTCAGTTTCCATCCTCCTGCTATCATGATCTTCCCAGAGATACTAGTGGTTGTCATCATGCCAGAAGAGCAGCACACAATGGTCTCTCGCATTCGACCCGGTCTTGACATCAGTTCCTTGCTACTGACACTAAGTGACCTCATTTGAACCTGAGTGGTTTAAATTGTGACCTGAATGTTAACTTTTTAGACTGTCAGAATGTCATAAAGTTTACAGTTTTTATGTTCCCCTCTTAGAGTTATGATAGAATGCTTTAATGTCTTCCAAAGGAGTTGGAAGTAAGCACTTTTATTTTTATTTTTACTAATTCTCATTTACCTGCCTAATACATCACAATGGGAAAGTGACAGGCAGTGGAAAGGAAGAGATCAGTGAATTAAGGGACTTGCATTTGCTGGAATGTAATCCAATAGGAAGCACTAGCTCCAAGTGGAGAACCCTGTCAGAAAGTCCTACATTTCCTTCTTGCCCACATCTAAGTCCACCATGAAGGGGTGGGACCACCCAGGCTCTCCCATTGGTACTGCAGCTGTTCCCACTGCAGGGATACCTTGGTGACTCTGGCTTCATCTTCGCATAGACTAGATTAAGATCAATGTGCTTCAGCCTCTGAGGGGTGTGGTACTAGAGGTATTGTAATAGTAGAACAACAAATGCATCTTTGTATGCGTGACATTCATATTGTTAAAAATCTTTATGGCCCAAATGCAAATAGGAGCAGCTATTTGAGAAAGCTGTTTTGAGTTACATTGGTATTCTTTATTCCATATTTGTTCGTACCTGCCTTTTTATGTATCAATCCATTCCATTTATGTTCTTCTAAAGTTTTGCTTGTTTCTATGAGCTTCCTTGGGAATCTGCACTGTCAAACCTATTTCAATTACAAGGGATACTAAGTCACATTTAATGCATTTTGGTTGAAAGAAAAGACCCATTGTTCTTCATATATCTGTCAAGAGTTGTTTTTCCCTTGTCTTTACAATGATGTTAAGGTATGATAGAACATTGTTAAGAATGTTACCCATATCTTAAACACACATAATGTTCTGCTTAAAAAATTGATGGGTCTCTGAAATTCATATAGATAGTACGTATTTGTAAACTTCTAAGGCATATATTTGAAGTAAAAAAAGAAAAGAAAAGAAAGAAAAATGCTTTTGGATGAGGGAGGCCCAAGTAATTTTTAAGTAAATTGCATTTTAAAATATTATAATTCTCCTATACACTGAAAGAATTTATTAATACATATATACTTTCAAAAAACATAGGCCTATGCTGAAACATGGGCAAATATCATATGCTTATATTTGAAGTTACCTGAGTTGTTATAAACATTTTTAGAACTTAATGTATACACACTGCTCATTAAATCTTCCTGTGAGCATTTTGGTAGCTCTGATAAGTTTGATGTGTGATTTGAATGTAGTAGAGGATAACAGCGTCTCCTGAAAAAACCTTAGCTGTTTTATCAGTGTTTTTCACTGAGCTATCCACTCAGTGAAAGCTCACAAGGTCTTTATGTGGTTTTCATGAGAGAAGATGAAGAAGGAGTAAAGCCTTGGTACTATTTAGTAGCGTTAGTCTGTCCATTATCTCTTGGATGGATCACACCTACTCAAGAGTAGAAGAGCCATCTATGGAGAAAATGGTTTATTGGTTATAAATGGTCTGTAGTTGACAAAGCACTTTTACATATATTCTCATAAGTCCAGTAAAAATTAATGTCTCATAGACAGCCTAGATTCAAGTATGTGTGTATTTATTCCCACCCCCAATCTCTCTCTCTCTCTCTCTCTCTCTCTCTCTCTCTCTCTCTCTCTCTCTCTCTCTCTCATACACACACATACACACACACACACACACACACACACACACACACACACACACAGTATCTCAGTACTTTTCTATGTGTGATAACCTTTTTTTGAGGGCCAAAGATTTCTTGAGTATGGTTACTGAAATTTTTGGAACTGGCCTTTCCCATAGGCTTCCCTTGCTGTCATACAGGGTGTTTCATGTCATCTGCATTCTAAAAAGAACCAATAGCACCTGCCCACCACCAGGTGACCATCTCTCCTCAAAACATCAAATTCGAACTGCTACAAAATCTTACACATTTTGACGAGGAATATGATAACTCCAGTTTGAAATTCTATTCATAGAGCTCTTTCGTATATGGAATTATTTTTAAAATTGTGTAAAATTATTGTTAGGCTTTGAGGGTAATGCAAGGTAGACTTGGATTTCACACTGAAAGTGTCTCCTTATATATGAGATATTCTTCTGAAGCACTACTTGGCTCTGAGGATAGCAGATAAGAATGACATCAGAGGCCAAGCAAGCTCTCACTCATGTGAGGAGCTGTTACTGTTCCTTTATTCTTTGTCTCCTCTCTCTGCCTATCTCCATCCCTAGGTCTGTCTTGGCTCACTGTGTTTTTCTTGATTGAAGATAAGGTTTAAAGTCTATAAATGGTCCACAGCTTACAAAACACTCATCTCTACCTTGGTGGTACCCCGAACAACTTTGAGGACCCCAATACCTTTTCATTAAACTACATTTCTGCCTAACTTGGTCATTTCAAGATACCAGAATTTAAATATTATAAGTATTTTCTCTGAAGGAAGTAAAGTGAAAGAAAATTTACATCATTTATGAAACTGATTCCTGCCCCAAATTCATGTTCCTTGTGTCTCATGAGACACCCTCACTCAGAGCACCAACGGGGTGCAGCTTCTAAACATAGTGTTCATAAGTTAAAGTAACTCATAGAGTAACTGTAGTTCACTTAGTAAAATAAATGTAGAGCTTATGAATAATGAACAATTTTTAATTCATGAGAACAATTAGAGTTCAGTTATGAGAACTTAATGCTTATTTTGTAGCATGCTGTTTCCTTTTGAAAAGAATTTTTGTAAGCCTACTAAGTCCACATCAATGTTCTAGTTATAAAAGCTTTAGTTTAAAAATGAAACTACTAATGTATTTCTACTAATCTTTTATTCCACTAATATGGTACTGTGGCACTGGGCAGAATGTGACTTGGAAAACATTGGCTTTCCAAACATTCTTTCCTGGACCCACACTGACATGTCGTGATAGGCCCCAGATTGCTGAAGTTTAGACGGGTGGGTGTGACTTTCTCTTCCTCAGCCAAACTCTTTTAAAAAATATATTTTAGCATCTATTTTAAACCTGTATTTCATAGTGAAATTCATCTTAGAATTGGACTTGAAATGAAAGGTTTCCTTATACAATAAATGACTAATCAACTCGGCACTAGGAGCCCTCGAAATGTGCTGTAGAGGAGCTGTACTGAAAAGTACATGGAGAGACTGTGCACGTATTAGCTTGGCCCTTATCTTGACAAATGACTGGTGGGAGCAAATTAGTACTAAGACCATGTCTGTAAAGATTCACAGTACCTTAATATCGCTGCGCTCCTCCCGGGTCTCCCCAGGAAGACATAGGCTTGCTTAGCCATCTGGGCTTCCTTCTCTTATCCTTTTTATTTTTATTTTAAGGCAAAGAGCCAGAAGTTTCTTTCTTCCCTTGGAGAGTCACCTTTATCTTGAATTCCTTTTTTTTTTTTTTTTGATTTATTTATTTATTATATGTAAGTACCCTGTAGCTGTCTTCAGACACTCCAGAAGAGGGAGTCAGATCTTGTTACGGATGGTTAATGAGCCACCATGTGGTTGCTGGGATTCGAACTCCGGACCTTCGGAAGAGCAGTCGGGTGCTCTTACCCACTGAGCCATCTCACCAGCCCCCTATCTTGAATTCCTATCTGGACATATTTCCCCTCTGTCTTCAGTGTATCAGTCAGCTTTGCACCGCTGTAACAGAATAACAGAATTAAACAAATTAGATGGAGGAAAGATCCGTTTGGACCGATGGCCCTAAGTTTTCAATCCATGGTTGCTAGGCCTGTTGTGTTAGGCCTGAGACAAAGCACTATTTGGTGGCACAGTCATGAGGAGGTCTACTCACCTCATGAGGGCCAGGAAGCAAAATAAACGAGATTCTAATATCTTTTTCAATCGCACACCTCCCATCACATAACTCCCTTCCAATAGTCTTTACCTGGTAAAGGTGCATCACCCACAATAGTGCCCAAGGCTGATGGGCCATCCTTCAATACACAGCCTGTAGGGGCACTTAAGATCCAAAGAGCCACTTCCTAGTGATTTCCTAGTTCTATAGGTATATGGAACATCTTCAGGAACATTTTAGCTTCTCCACATATGCTTCTTACATTGCACTCTACTTTTAACTAGTTGCCCTTGCCCTATCCATTAAAATGTAATATTGTAGTATGTTTCTTTCATACTGTAGACCAGTAAATAGTCCTCAATTGATTCACATGAGTATTCCTGTTCTTGTATGCTTACATGTTCCTGAACATGCTACTAGCTTAGTATGTGCTGCCATTTCTACTAACTTAACTTAGGTGATTTAGTTGAGTACCATGGTTGGGCATTTCTGCTAATGAGTGGAATCATTGCCTGCTCCATTTTCACTTCTGGAGAAAATAAGAGAATAAAGAAAGGCAATGAAATATAACACCTTTACACTTAGTGATAAAAATCTGAAACCTATGACAAAAGTATGATTTACATGACCATCAGTTTAGTCTTGTTCTAGTATTTTGAGTATTGTGCTAAGATACCTTAACTGCCTTTTTGGGGGTTGTTTTGTGTGTGTGTTCATTTTAAACAACAGTAAATCAATGAAAGTTTATTAACAGAAAAAACCCTTCCTTGTATATTAAGTACTTATTACTTGTATGGATTTCCCCTAGTTTGAGCTAAGAAGCTACCCACCCTTGATAGCCAATGTTCTCCATTTTGTTCAGGTTCCTAGATAGTACCAAATTAGCATGGTCAGGCAGCTGATCTGTGACATCTGTGATGCAGGCATGGAAAGGCAGCCAGCAATGTCTGCTCCAAGAGGATATCTACCCAGAAAGAACGGTGGAAACACCTGTGGTGAACTTAGACCATATGAGATGGGAGAGAGGGTGAAGTTTTAAGCAATTCCAGTTTCCCAAGTTTCTCTATTACTAATTGTCAAAGTAGTAGGCATAAAAGATGCTGCAGCCCTGCAAGCCCAGACCAAAGCAAAATCCAGCATGAAGAGAGCACTTGGGCATACAGTTCCACCCCAGCAGAGGACGTGTAGGAAATTATTTTTTATTGGATATTTTCTTTATTTACATTTCAAATATTATCCCCATTCTGATTTCCTCCCCAGAAACCCCCTACCGCATCCCCCCTCCTCCTGCTTCTATGAGGGAGTTCCCCTCCCACCCACCCATTCCTGCCTCCCCCTACACTGAGGTACTGAACCTTCACAGGACCAAGGGCCTCTTCTCCCATTGATGCCTGACAAGACCACCCTCTGCTACATATGTGGCTGGAGCCATGGGTCCCTCCATGTGTAGTCATTGGTTGGTGGTTTATTCCCTGGGAGCTCTGGGGGTTCTGGATGCCTGATATTGTTGTTCTTCCTATGAGGTTACACACCCCTTCAGATCATTCAGTCCTTTCTCTAACTCCTCCATTGGGGACATGTGCTCAGTCCAATGGTTCTCTGCAAGCATCTGCCTCTGCATTTGTTAGGCTCTGAAAAGAGCCTCTCAGGAGACAACTATATCAGTCTCCTGTCAGCATGCACTTCTTGGCATCCACAATGGTGTCTGGGTTTGGTGACTGTATATGGGATGGATCCCCAGGTGAGGCAGTTTCTGGATGGCCTTTCCTTCAGTTTCTGCTCCATACTTCATCTCCATATTCGCTCCAGTGAGTATTTTGTTCTCCCCTTCTAAGAAGGACCGAAGCACTCACATGTTGGTCTTCTTTCTTCTTGAGCTTCACGTGGTCTAGGAATTGTATCTTGGGTATTTGGAGCATTTGAGCTAATATCCACTTATCAGTGATTGCATCAATTTGCATTCTTCTACATGTTGACCACCAGTTGAAACAGCATCATTTGCTGAAAATGCTTTTTTTTCCCCACTGGATGGTTTTAGCTCCTTTGTCATGACCATAAATATGATCAAAGATAAAATGACAATAGATTTGTGTGTTCTTTTCTGTGTCTTTGATTCTATTCCATTGATCTACCTGTTTGTCTCTGTACCAATACCCTACAGTTTTTATCACTATTGTTCTGTAATACAGCTTGAGGTCAGGGATGGTGATTTCCCCCAGTTCTTTTATTGTTGAGAATAGTTTTTACTATCCTGGGATTTTTTTTATTCCAAATGAATTTATAAATTGCTCTTTCTAACTCAGTGAAGAATTGAGTTGGAATTTTGATGGGGATTAAACTGAATCTGTAGATTGCTTTCAGCAAGATGGCCATTTGTACTATGTTGATTCTACTAATCCATGAGCATGGGAGATCTTTCCATCTTCTAAGATCTTCTTTGATTTCTTTCTTCAGTTGCTAGAGAAGAAGGGTCTGGGTTTCACTAAGTTAGTAAATCAACCACATTTGAAAGAAAAGGCCTCATATCCAAAAATATTTTGGTATCAAAACTGACATGATGTCAGAAAATAAGAACTATTAGAGAAGAAAGGATCTATGGGAAGATAGGAGAGAGCATATGATTCAATCATGTTCAATTCTCAAATAATAAAGTATTAAAAAATCAAAGTAAGAAATTCACCTTAGTTCAGATCCTAAGACAGTCTTTCATTTAAACTCTGAAAACAAAGAATACAAAGTGCACAGAAAGAAAACGTTGGAAGTTACCTGAGGCTGTGTTTGTATTGATTGATTCCTATTCTTAGCTGGCTGAAATGAAATTAGGAATTAATTAAGCTTTGATTTAGAAGGGGTTTGGTTTTAGGTAGTGTGTGCTGGCCTGGCTTTAAGTGAAGAAAGCAGATTGGGGATATAAGCTCTTTAAAAATGATTTCATTATTTTAGGATGAAAAAAAATTGAACCATTATAATTGCTGATTAGTAAAATTTTAAGGAAAAGAATTAATTATCTTACTGGTTTTTTATACATATATATATAGACTATGTTGACTGAGTCGAAGCAGCATCCACAGTAAAAAGAAACCAAGGGCAGACCAACATCAGCTTCACATATAGCTTTTACTTTAACAATTTAAGATTTTAAAAAATCAGAAATAATAATTATAAATTACTTCAATATATGCAATAATGATAGTAATGTCTCTTAGTATTGGGAAGAACTCTGTCCTGATAAGATGGGAAAGCAATATGGTCATATTTCAGAATTAAGGTTATAAGTTGGAAACATGGAAGTATGTCTGGACAGGACAAACATGATCCTAAAAATATGATGGAGCAGCCAAAAAGATGGCTAAGCCTCAGAGGTTCAGCTGCTCTTCTAGAGGCTCCAGTTGATTCCTTGTAACCAAAGCAGATGACTAACAACCAATTGCAATCCCAGCTCCAAGGGATCAGACACTGTCTTATAGTCACTATACACACATGTAGGCAGGAGCACATACACATTTAAAATGTATCTATTTTAAGACCTGATACAGAGAAAGAAACTCAAAGGTTGTAGGATTGGTTTTAAGCAAGTCCTAGAATCTGTGGTCTCTTACCCTCCTCCTATATATAAAACAGAAAGAAAACAGCTGTTTGCAGTCTGCTGTGAGATTTATAGACAGTGCATTCTGGATGTTCCAAGTTCCAAAGGAACACCCAAAGCAAGAACTTTCTGGTATTACAGCTAACTCAAAGGTTTAGCACCAGGAAATCCTAGTAAAAATTTCAAGTGAAGTCATTCATTAATGGTTGGCAATCTGATGGGAAAAGTATTTCCACCTGCATGAAATCTTTTTATTTTAAATAAATAGTGGTTGAGATGGGCTGGGGTCAGTTTTCAATTTTCATTTTAGTTAGGCAGAAGTGAGAGGAAGGAGCCTTGCATGTCTCTTAGAAAGTTTGGATGGCTGTGTATGTGGGTGACCTTGCATTTGGAGCATAGATGTTCAGAAAAAGTGTTCTTTCTGAATCTCCTCCCTCAAAGAGGGTAAACGTTATGCATCCTATGGAATCAGAGCATCTCTTCCATGATGCTTTGCTAAGAGGGTGGGTGAAGGAGAAGATCTGATCTTAAGTGTTGAGAGGATTTCTTACATTTGGAACGTCCATATTTTATTTAAAAACTGAAGTATTGGATTTGTAGCAATTTGTTCTTCAAAGGATGATCAATGGATACAAAACCTGTTTTGTAGCTGAGAAGATCTACAGCCATGAAACAGAGAGAAGTTGTTGGGGTGGCCAGGTCTGTGCTTAGTAAGAGTAGTCCCCACTGACAGTACTGACGCAAGAAGAAACTGATTACTTCAACATCCTTATTCAAGCATTCGATTTACCTTATTTTCACCAGTTGGTGACTGGTTTCCATGGAAATAGAAATGGAATATGCATTTCTTGTTTTAGATTTTCAGTTGTCCCATGCCAACTGAGAGCTGTAAATGCCATTTGGTTAACAGCGAGGATCCAGAATTCTTCCATTTTAAAGTGTCAGAGGGAGAGGAAAAGAAAATGCTTGCCAAGTCATTTCACTTCTCTCTCTCTTTAAAAATAATACCATTTTATGGTTGTCTGAACTATTGACTGATGACTATCAGACATATGAGGTCTAACCATCTATCTCCTGAGTAACGGATGTTAACGGTTTTCCATCCTCCACACTGTAGTTTAACTGCATGGGATGGTCTTCCTGATTCCCACCCGCTGTGCCCGGGGTGTGCAGTGGAAACGAGGAACGTCAAAATGTTGAAAGGGGACAATTTAATGATCTCCATGATTCACGACCTGAGTGGGGAAATGTCTCATTAAAGAAAGTCGGAGGGCTGGAAAAACTCCTTGCTTTTGGTAAAATGCTGGTTAATTTGTCATCCGGATTTTCCAGTCCTGAGATCACTGTTCATAACTACTATGTTTTCTAGACCTCTTCCATAGAAACAAGAATGTAGAGTGCTAGAAATAAATGCTTTAACATAAGCTGGCCAAGCGTCAGAACAATTCGATTTTTGTCTTGCTTTATGACTCATTAACAGTTGATTCAGTATGAATACTACAATAAAGCTTTACTACCATTCATGTATAAATCTTTAAATCTTTTAAATTTGTTTATATACTAGATTGTAAAGTAATAAAAGTCTCGTTCCTAAGTATATCCAGCACATGTCTGTGAACACGCATCTTCTCATGAACATATCCATATTTTCCTTTAATAAAGAAAACTACAGATAATTGCTTTCAAATCCTGACTTCCTTTATGTCTTTTAAGTGTGGACTCACATCTGGCCAAGCAAGTTGTCAAATAAGATCCTTATTGCGAGATTGAGTGAACTGCACGTGCACTCTGGGGGAAATCTTAAATGACTGCATGTCATTTAGGGCCTGGTCATTTGTTGTCACATTGTGTTTATGGGAATTATCACTTTGGAAACTGGGTACAGAAAGTTCATACCTCATAGTGACTGGAATAAAGAAGCATTTAGGATGTGGCTAGAGACTTGCATAGAGTATCTTACATAGGCCAAAGAAGTAAGCCAATTCCTGTCATGTGTGATTTGACACATGATTGTTTATGCTTTTTCAAGGGAGACCAACAAGTTGCTGATCTTAAGCCACAACCTTCCCTATTTTGAAGGGAATGATTGTGTCTAATGTGATCAGCAACATCTCTAATCAAAGTAGTAGAGTGAATCATTGACTAATATAATCCACAGGTTGATCTGGCCAAGAGTAGATCTCACCTCTGGAGAGCAGAGCAGTGGCTGATCCATTCAGTACTGACTCTGATATACTTCTTTGATCCAGTCAGTAGAAAATACATCCAGGAACCTGCTTCAGTCAGCATTTGATCCAGTCAGTGCTGGAATCCATTCTGTGGTTGATACAATTATTGCCTGATTGAGTCACCTTTTAGTCTAATTGGAGCTTGGGTATGATCAGTAGTTGATCTACCTAGGGCAGGATCCAAATCAAGATTTTTTTCAATCAGTAACTGCCCATTTGTATGATGTAATCAATAACCAGACTAATCAAGTCAGTCTTTGATTCAGTCACTGGCTGATCGAAAGAAAGGAATCCACTGAAATTGAAGCCAGAATCATTGCTTTATTTGAACAATAAAAGTGAGATTATGAAACTGCATGTAGTATATTATCTAACAGCATGTAGTCATTGGCACTCTTACATCAGCCAGAAATGAATCATGCTTCTAGTTTTTATGAAATACCATGAAATATGAATTTTAGTAGGGTCATAAGCCAGCGCAGTTTGTGAAACTTTATCGTCTGTTCCAAGGACCATTTGGAATTGTTTCATTGAAAAAGTCTTTGCAAGGCCACCATCACAGTGCTAGTTTTGCTGATTTCCCTCCCTTGTTTCTACTAAGCTCTCCTTCTGAGTCCCCTTTCAACATAGATTTGTTTGTGTTTACCAGATACTTTGTCACTCATGTAGGAAATGCCATGACTTGTGAAAATTCATTAAGCAATTTGATTGGCTTGCTTTGCCTTCTGTTGTTTGTGTGTTCACAAAGATGTGAAGGTACACACAGGAAAGGAAAGGGATGCTGGCGTCAGCACCAGCTTCTCAAGTGAATGCTCTTTTCTCTTGTTAACTTTCACCCCTAATGAGGAATCAAACCCAGCCTCTCACCCATGCTAAGCTCTGACTCTACCGCTGAGCCTAGTGGTAGTATTCTTGTACAGATTCTTCTTATTTAGAAACTCCAGTAATTATGGTACCATAAGAGCTTCAGGGCACAGCCTGAGAGTATTTGTCTCAGGAAAGGTCTCAGATCACCATCGCTTTTTTTCTGGCCCTGACAAGTGTGGACAAGCCAGGGGACACATGCATATTCCACCTTAAATGTTTGTTTTATTGTTGTGGAAGCCTTAGGACTTGATTTCAGGAGATCTGAATTCAAGATCTTTCCATACAAATTAGCTGTATTAGCTTAGGGTAGTCCCTTAACCCATAAAAATCAGTTTCTGTATTTATGAATTTGTGTGTATGTGAGCATATAATATGCATACGTGTTTGTGGAAGGGAAGTATATATACTTATGTACGGTTACTGAGATCAGAATAAGAATGCTCTATCATGCTCTATGTATTTCTTTTGAGGCAGGGTCTCTCTACCGTGGGCTTAACCACCAAGACCCAGAGACCCTGTAGTCTTCACTAACTACAGCTGGAGTACAGGTGTGCACTGTTGCCACCTGACTTGTTAAGTGGTATGGGGTGTCTGAACCTCAGCCCTCATGATTGAGTTCTTTCCAACCACAGACATGGATATTTCAATGACTATGCAGGGCATTTGCTGAAGTGAGGAACCTGTGTAAAACTATATTCAGCATCAATAAAAGAGACTTTTAAAAAAGGTAGACATGTGTATGGTTTGGGGCCCTAAGAAGACTGCTTTTACTTCCACCATGCCTAGAAAACAAAGATTTTAATAACTAGGCTGAGGATCATCTAGATAAGGATGATTTTCATAATTTCAGAAGGCAAAGAAAAAGAAAAACAAGTGCCAAAGCTTCCTGTTGCCACATAAAGTCAGTCTCATTACAGGCAATGTTTACCAATTCATGTCCTTGTGTGCATGCAAACACCATCATAACCAATGCCTATCCCATATGCTAATTTTACATGAAACGTACTATATACTGTATACATTAAATTGCATAATTGATGACTAGGAATTTGGATTTCTTTAAAGGAGATTTGTCCTACCTGTTGGGTTAGTTCTTCTGTAATATTAAAAACCTTCTAGAATGTGTGAAGATGACATGAAAATCGCCAAGACACCAGAGCTGGGACCAAGGCTGCTGCTCTTCTGGTGTCACTTGGCTGGAAGGAGTGCATGATATCTGAGTGAATAAGAGGCATTTGGGTGGGTGGGATGGTTGGTCTGTCTGTCTGTCTGTCTGTCTGTCTGTCTGTCTGTCTGTGTTTCTGTCTGTCTTAGCTTTGCTTTAACTTTTGTCCAGACTGAAAGAGGACTCTGGTACTACTCAGACCTGAAGTGCCTGAAGCGTCTTGCCAAAAGGAAGTTGGCTAACACTTAGAGAACCCTTAGACCACAGCTCAGAGCCACTGTTACCCATATTTCAGATAAATAGGAATACCATAGGCACATGTTTTCACTGCTGACTTCTTGGAAAATAAGATTTGTGTCCTCAGTCGTTGGACAGTTTGCCCGTGATCAGCAAGCCATCTCCACCCAAGTGAAATCAGACATTGATAATGCCGCCAGCTCCACCAGCTCCTAACAGAACTTGAACAAAGGGATCTTGGCCATACTTTAGAGTAAATACTGAATGATCTATTTATAGAGATTGTAGTAAAAGCTAATAGAAGTAGGTAAATATATTGTTAAATGAATACAAGTGTCTGCATTATTTTTTAAGATTTCTTGGCCAGGAGTAGACACTGACAACTACATCCTGTCACATGTGTCATTCTCACCTTTGAACTCTTTGTGACTAACACACCCTTCAGATCTTGTTTCGTTCTCACTACCAAAGGGGTGATTCAGAAAAATTAATGAGATGGAAGCCAAGGGAGTAGTTTCATGTGTCTGAGTTACATCATTACAGCAGTAGTCGTAAACTGTGTACAGGGTACTGGTACAGGTGAAATATTGTATATTTTGAGTTCATTTTGGCACCCCTGTGTATTATTTGCTACTTAAGACATACTTATATAATGTGACTTTTTGAGAACATTTGAGGAAGGGGGAAATGTATAAAAAAAAGACCACGAAAGAGTGAAACTCAATTCGATACAGGTTCTGGTTTCTTTCTTACCTTTATGGGTCTTTTCCAGTCTCTTGGCATATGCATTCAGCCTACACCTCATACTTCATGCATTACTGAGTTCTAATTAGGAAATTTTCTTCTAATTATGATAATGAGAAATTATAGGAAAATCAGCCTCGGTGGCAGGAGGGGTCGTTGTTTCACCTGCATACTGAGCGTTTTCACTGGCAACAACCCCAAAGCAGAACAACTGGAGCAGAAATTCTTACAGCTTTGCTCCTAAACCTTGCTTCACACATGCCACAGTACTTGATAATCATTTGCATAAGTCTAGCATCCTCATGCCACTGGCCTTCGGCTCAGTTAGTCAAACTCATAGGGCTCATGAGGCTCCAGAGGAAAATTCTGCTTCCTTAAAATAGACAAATAACATGTCAGTATGGCAGGATCCAACACATTTCTCTCTTTAGAGTGTGTGCACACATGAATGTATGTATGTGTGTGTGTATGCTGTCTGTGTGTGTGTATGTGTGTGTGTATTTGTGTGTACACGTGTGTGTATGCTGTGTGTGTACACGTGTGTACATGTGTGTGTATGCTGTGTGTGTACGTGTGTGTGTATGCTGTGTGTGTACACGTGTGTACGTGTGTGTATGTGTGTGTACACGTGTGTGCGTATGTGTGTGTGTACTGTGTGTGTATGTGTGTGTACACGTGTGTGTGTGTATGTGTGTGTGTGCTGTGTGTGTATGTGTGTGTACACGTGTGTGTACACGTGTGTACACGTGTGTGTGTACACGTGTGTGTGTGTATGCTGTGTGTGTATGTGTGCGTACACGTGGGGGGGGTCAGAAATTGCTGTTAGATGTCTTCCTCAATCACTTCTTCACCTTCCCTTTAGAATCGGGGTTCTTCACTGAACCTAGGGCTCGCTCGAGTCCCAGGGATCCTCTTTTTCCCCACCTTCTCAGCTCTGAGATTACAGGCATCACTGCCATGCACAGTGTCTTCTACCTCAGTACTGTGGATCCAAAGTGGGGCCCTCCTGCTGATGTTCCTAGCACTTTACCACCTGAGATTCCCCCACCCCCTAAGCACCCTAGCCACCCCTAGCCTCCCTAGGCCCCAGCTCCCCACTCTCCCAGCCCCCCAGCCCTCTAGCCCTCAGCCTACCAGACCTGTTAGTTTCGCAGTCCTCTTCAAATCCCCTAGGTCTCCTGGAGTTATTTTTGTCTCTGATGATATACTACCACTGCCTGACAAGTGATACTTGGGAAAGAGAATCACTTTGCTGGAAAAAAATCTTACAAATTTGTAGCTTCCAGTGCCATGTAAAGAAGGGGACTATCTGTTTGCTAAATTCAGTCTCAGATGCTCAAAACTGGGACTTCTCATCATGTGTTCACAGTCCTGGCCACAGATCTTGCAAGTCACAGGAGTTCAAGAGCCATGGTTTGATGTCTGTTTGTTGAGATGGGCTCTTGCTATCAGCCTGGACTTGCCATAAACTTGTCTCAGCCACACATATGCTGCAAGGATAGCTCTAAACAGCTACACTCGTGTTCAGAGTTCTTTTTGGATCATGTTGCTTGCTAGTTACCGTCTTACTTTTCTTACATGTCAGCCAGAAAAGCTAGAAAGTTCAGCCACATTAACTTTCTATAGGCAAATGAAGTTCTGTTAATCACTCACTGAGATACTCCTTGACCAACATAGTAAACCTGAGACTATTCAGTTTTGTAGGTTCCAAGCGTTCAAAACAAGAGTTAAGCAGCTCAAAAGAAGATACAGAAAATGGAGGAGTAAGGGAGGGGCCAGTATTGTTCGATAATGTATATTTCTGGTTGTGCTTTGGTAATTATCAACCAAGAATTCTGACAGTTTACTTGTATCAGGTGCTAGAAGTGGGTATGGTGACATATACATATACTTGTAATTTCAGGAATCAGGAGGCAGAGGCAAGAAGATACCTCAACTCTAGGATGAGTTTTGATTTTCCTGGGCTACACAATGGGATTCCTTTTCAAAAGAGAAAAACAAAAGAAAAGGAAGTGCAGAAAGGGGAGGAGATATGGGGAGACACAGGTTTTCCTGGGTTAGAGACAATGATTCTTTCTGGAACACAAATGTCCAGGGGCCAAAGCTGACCTTCCAAGGATAAGTTGGGCCTCCCAGGTCCGTATTATGAACTGTTAAAAGAAACCACTTGACGTCTAGCTAAAGGAACTCAGCAGGAATGAGTAATTTCTGTCTATTCATAGTTAAGAGGTACATGAGGCAGTTCCTCAGTCCTCTGTTTATGGTAGAAAATGACACTGAAATTGTTTCAAAAGCTCTAGTCACAGAGAATAAAAACTAGTAGGTTGGTGTTTAAGGACACTAAAGAGAACTCTCTTGTAAGAGCTTATGGGAAATTGAAGAACCAGGCTTTAAACCCCTCTTAGCCTTGGGTGAGATGGGAGGGGAGGAAAGAGGAATTAAGGAGTCACAAGGGGATGCATACAAGCATAAGCCATTGACTTCCTAGAAACCAACTTAAGCATCACATGGAAGACCAATTACTTAAAGCCAAGAAGAGGACCAAAACCCATAACAGGTACAGATTATTAAGCAGGCAGATAAGCCGGTTCCATGACCCTGGTTCGTACGGTAGTGTATATTGGTGTATAATATTCCAGTGTATAGACTGTAGTAATTGCTGAGAAAAGGTAGCAATGGAGGGAGCACAAATCCATGTGTGCTCTTGTGAGGTTTCTGTCATATTTTATCATTCCAGGAAACAAGTTTGAGGGAGGAAAAAAAAAAAAACAGAAGCAGGCAAAGAATTGGTTTTTATGATAAACAAAACAATTTCTTAATTCTTTAGATATTGGCTAGAATATGTTTTTATCTTCTTTCTGTTAACAATGAATGAGTTACTTTTGTAGGCTATGGTGAATAGAATGAGCAAATGCCATAGGTCTTGGCCTATCTTTTAAGATAATGAGGTTGTTTTAAAAAATGCTGTTAAATAGTCCTGTCCTCTGTCTTACAGAGCATCAACTGCATCAGAGAATAGGACTGTGGACAAATAAATCATGAAATCTTGGTCTCCATTCAGAAGCTGAGGATTGTGGGCTAGGGGTGGGGGGTGGGAAGGTTGGAGGGGGGTCCTTAAAAGCCAGAGTTACACACCCAGGACACTCTGGACTACTCTTTGTCCTTCTTTCTTTCATATCTTCCATTCACCATCTGCCAGGATAATCATTTTCATTTGTAAAATAAGAAAAAAATCCTGCCTGCTTTACCTACTTGGCAAGTACAATGTGCCATTATAATATGAAAATAGTATTATCACACACAACAAGGAGAGTCAAGACCACCACTTTCGAACATTTCCTTATCGCTCGCTGTCTCTTCTCCCTCTAAGAAGGCTTTTGAAATACAGGGTTTGCTCTAAGATTTGTATAAAACAAGCATGCCCAAGAAAGAATGAGCACATGAGATTAGCAGGATCCACGGATAGTTGGAGATACTTGGATCAGGAATGGAAGGAAGTAGACAGCAATTGGTTAGACACTTGCCTTTGCTGGATTCCTACACATGTAACTTTCACCTTCACAAGATGTGATGGCAAGTGCAAAGGGAGAATTCCCCATTCATCCTGTTCTCTGGTTCATCGCTGAGCTTGCTCACATCTGACTTTTAAGTTCTGTGAAAGCTCGTATAAGTTAGGATTTCTAACCCCACTAACTTCCATGGAGGGAATGAAGTTTCCCCAGCAGTGTGCTGAGCGGGCATGGCAGGAAGGAGGAAAGCTGATGACATCCTCTAATTACAGCTTGTACCACACAGCCTGAGAGTGAAGCTGTCCACACTCATCTCCATGTTCTCTGTGTTTGCATTGATTAGCAGATGCCTGGATGTGACATAGCTCCATCGAAATGTCCTGAGCCTTTAAATTACATTGGGTCTTTGTAAGGAACTGAGGATGGAAGATGATAAAATAGAGTAAGAAAGAGAAGTAGAACAAGGACTAACATGGCTTTGGTGTCATTGAGTTTAAACTTTCTATTGAGGGGAAACAAAATGTTTCACACTTACCTGAATCCTGAAACTCTCCCAGAGTCAAAAAAAAAAAAAAAAAAAAAGAAATTAAAACTAATGGTGACTTATTCATGGAGTGGACTATAAATCCAGTGTGAGCAAGACATTTCTTTTAAGTCAATTCATTATAATGTGTGTAACTGGGTTATTTTTCAGAAGTTTCACTGTAGCGTGTAGTAAAATCATTAATATGCACAATTT
>NC_034590.1:129707160-129708060 GCF_900095145.1 Mus pahari | reverse complement strand
TTCACACTTACCTGAATCCTGAAACTCTCCCAGAGAAAAAAAAAAAAAAAAAAAAGAAAGAAAGATACATTAAGAAACACCTTTAAAGTGTTAGCATGTTCGATTTATTTTTAGTGTCCAGTTTCTTTTAAGTCAATTCATTATAATGTGTGTAACTGGGTTATTTTTCAGAAGTTTCACTGTAGCGTGTAGTAAAATCATTAATATGCACAATTTTGTAATAGCACCCAATTACTAAAAAGTCCTTACTACCTGTGCCTTGGAGTTAAGCTCTTATTTAGGTATTCTTTATGGGATAGTTTAATATTGAGTATATTTTCTAGACTGGTTTTTTCATTATACTAAAAATGCTCTAATGCATATATTTTGGTCTTTGAATAAAACTACATCTGGAAAAAAACGGAGCTGTGTTTCTGATGTTAGTATTTAGCTGACATGACATTATTGATGCTGCCCACCCTGGTCTTCAGAGGCTTGCTCACATTGAACTTCAAATCAGCCAAGGTGGTCATTATTCCCCTATGATTTGCTGAATATCCATGCCAAAATTCTGAGTCCAAATAAGATGTAAAGGTAAAAAGGTCACTGACATTTTGCGGGGAAGCCATCTTTGTCATCCAAAGCTTATAGGTTGTTTAAATGTAGTCTAGCTAGTCATTTGGGTCGGCGACATTATGCTATGGCATATTACCTAACTGATATTTTTAAACATGAGTAAGTAGGAGAGAGGGGGTTCACCTCAGATAATTTCACCATTTCATGAAAATGGTTTATATATAATTATGAAGAACAATAAAAAAGACCTTTTTGCGAGAAATTTTTATTGTAAGAAAATAGTCAATGGAGCATTCTCTGTGCATTAAAGATGCGTGTACATTAAAGACGCGTGTACATTAAAGA
>NC_034590.1:129696781-129706980 GCF_900095145.1 Mus pahari | reverse complement strand
GCGTGTACATTAAAGACGCGTGTACATTAAAGACGCGTGTACATTAAAGACGCGTGTACATTAAAGATGCGTGTAATCGATGCCAACCTTTGTTACATTTGAGGAATGTAGAAACAAGTTAATTATTCAATTTTTAAATGGTGTGGGAAAACAGACATTCAGTATTATCTCTCCTAGTGCAGTACTTTCAAAATTCCCCAGAAGGTATTAAAGGACTTCTTGTGGATGACTAACCTAGTGGAACACCATGGGAATTTCTCTGAGAAGATACAAATACAAGACACTGACTGGGCACAAGCTTGTCTCCAGTGAGCAACCAGCTCTAGCCCTGATGGGAGATGTGTTTCAGGAACCTGACAGATAGAAGACAACGACAGTATAGTTTAATGAGGCTTGAAAAGAGAACTCTTGCATAAGATGGAGCCATAGGCATTGTCCTCTTCACCTCATTGAGGAAAGGATGATAGACAGTGAACCAGTGAGTACGTTGGATGTTCTCAACCTAGGAAGTAGGTGGCTCATGAAATCAAATGACTGTATAGCTTTTAAGAATTAAGAGGTAAATAAATTTAAAAATGTGAGAGAGAGAGAGAGAGAGAGAGAGAGAGAGAGAGAGAGAGAGAGAGAGAAAAGAAGAAAGAAACAGAGAAAGAATAAAGTATCATACCTGCAATTTATGTGTTGTGTTGGCTGACTGCCAAATAGCTCCAGAAACAAATTTAAATTTTCTTTGGAAGAATGAATTTTCCACATGAGCCTCAGAGAGTACAAAAGACAAAAGTGCAAGCGACGTGACTTCATCAATGGAACGTTCAACAATTACATTCGGAAAATGGTACCCTGGAAAGATCACATAGCAGGAAGCATAGTAATTTGATTGGACTTTTCTATTTCATAAGCCTTGTATTTAATTTATACATTCACAGAATGAAATATTAAAGATGTTAAGAGATTATCAGAATCAACTCACCAGGTTTTTTTTAAAGAACAACCAAAAAAAAATCTTTAAAAAATGAAATAGAAATTGAGGTGAGTCTACCTTGAAAGGATTAAACAGTAAATTCGTCGTTGCTGATTAGGAGTGGTTGAATAGAGAACTGGCAGAGCTGTACAGAGTACAACATATTAAGAGAGAGTTGTGATGTCTCAGAGGTTAGCCACAAAAGTAATAAACATGTATAAAATTGATAGCTCATTGTCCCAAAAGGGGAAACATGGAAGCAATGAGGAAAAGCAGCCTTTGGAAAAATAAAACAGCTAGGAATTCTGCAGAATTGTTTCTAAGGTACTTCTAAGAAGAGTCTTCATAGTGACTAGAAGCAGATTGTCTAAGCCAATGACATACTGCCTGAAGAAGTGGCCAGTGGGAGACAGTAGACTGACATCTGAAAGGTGATGGTGGTCAAGAATTCTTGAATGCGTGTAATTGTCTTCATAAACAAGTTAAATTATTCTTCTGAAGCCAACAAACAACTCTGAGCTGGACCTCAAAGATGCCGTAAGAGAGTACACACTACAAACAGAAATAGAGTGAAGAATATACCTGTAACTGTAAACATGCATTGTTCAGAATAATGACAGTAATGGTCATTTATAGAGTTAAAAAACAAAACAAAACAAAACCTCAGAGTTACTCTGACTGTGTGTAGCTTAGACATAAGTATGACACACAGACAACCCAGGGTAAGACACTCTTAAAGTGTGTGTTGTTTGTGAAAAGAAGACTATGGTATTGATGGCTTTACCCATCTGCTCATAGGACCACCACATGGTAAGAGAATATTCTGATAGGAAGTAACATCACTGGACATGAACACATCAATGAGCAGTTCCCCTACATGGGCTTCCGCTCTACTGAAAGATATCATTGTTTTGTTTTGCTTACGGAAGAGTCTTACTATGTTGCCCTGGATGTTCTGGAACTTACTATGTAGACCAGTCTGGTCTTGAACTCACAGACTCTCCCCTCCCTCCCACTATATCTCTAGTGCTGGGATTAAAGGCATGTGCTACACATTTTTGTTCAGCTAGCACTCAAAATTAGCCAATACGATGTAATATTTGAGCAGCGAGCTCACAAAAGAATTAGAAATTTGAATAAAAATAACTTACAACTTAAGATAATAGTCAACAAAAAGCCCAATGATCACTCAGACTTAACAATATCTGGGATCGAGACAAAATTATTAGTTGTGTTTGGACTCACAGAAGAAATAATTGTTCTTTTACTATTTGTTAGTTTTTCTAATTAAAGTCATAGGACCAGAGCATGTGAGGTGGCTCAGCAAGTTAATGGGCTTGATGCCCAAGACTATTGACCTGAGTTCAATCCCAGAAGCCTACATAAAGTTAGATAGAAAAAGATGAACAACACTGCAATTGTCCCTAATCTCTACACATAGCACACATACTCACAACACACACACACACACACACACACCGAGAGAGAGAGAGAGAGAGAGAGAGAGAGAGAGAGAGAGAGAGAGAGAGAGAACACAAAAAATATAAAGTATTAGGGAAGGATAGTTATGAATCCATAGTAACCTCCTATGACTACATAAACTTTCCTTCAGTGAGAACAACACGTCTCAAACATGGAAAGCTTTTTACAACAGATGACAGGAAAGGCAGTGTGAGACATTTGAACCAAGGCTTCAGAAAAGCTGTTCATAAAACAACTAGAAGTAATGACTGATGTCCCAAATGGCATGTTGGTGAATGTGTGCACGTGTGCATGTGTGTGCATTCAGTAGATGTCCCAAGGGAAAGAACCCCCCCAAAAAAATACGAGGCAATTTTTGTGCCATGTGAGTAAAGATATGAGACTGAAAATTTCATGCACAGAGGTATTAGTGTACAGAGTTTGTACAGATAGTTTCTCCATTTTTCATATTGCTTTCCAAATGTGTCTACAATCACCCTCTCTCCCTTTTTTTCTTTTTTTTCTCTCTGGCGTATGTATCACATACATACATTATAGCTATAATGGCATGTTGGTATGTGTGTGTGTGTGTGTGTGTGTGTGTGTGTGTGTGTGTGTGTGTGTAGGCTCAGTAGATGTTGAGCATCTTCCTCAATCTCTTCCCACCTGATTTTTGAGACCCTCTCTCATTGAATGCAGAATGCATGGGCTCGTATAGAATACCTGGCCAGCTGTCTCCAGACAGCTGCCTACAGACACATGCTACTGTTGCTGACTTTTTAACATAGGTTCTAGGAATCTGAGCTCAGGTTCTCATTCTTGCATAGCAAGCACTTTACTTACTGAGTATCCACAGCCCTGTACCAATATAAATGGTGTGTTTTCATGTAACATAGTTACATATTTTGAAGGTTATCTATTTCTAGCCACTGTACTCACTGTATGCTTTGGTCTAGTAATTCTACTTCTTATAACGTATTTTCAGTTTGTAAATGATATATATGCTCAAATTGTTGTTCATATTCTTGTTTGTGTTAGTAAAATTCTGAGTAATATTCTAGGAAAAAGGAAATATTACAAGTATTTGTGCATGTCTGTATGTATTTGTACAGCCAAATGAGTACAAAATCACGTTATTTATTTATACTAGCACATAAAGAATAATCCAGTGTATTACTTGGCACTAACATATCCAGATTAATATTTGTATAGAAATATATGTATGACATTATTCGGTAAAAAGAACAGTATGGACTCTCTCTTTAGCAAACATGCCTATATAACTATAATTTGTTTATAGTTGAAGAGACATTAATTTTATCTACTGACAAGAAGGTCCTAGCAGATGTAATATAAATTAAGAAGTAGTGGAGCAGAATTTCAAAGATTGAGAGCTAGTTACTTGGGGGAGGGGGGGTATGTTTTCTCTTCCCACAGATGTCCTTACATCTCAAATCTTCCGGGTGCTCTCACCTCTAAAATGGAGACAGAAATGAGCACCAGACATCACTCATACATACACACACACACACACACACACACACACACACACACACACACACACACCACATACCTACCTTTGGGGGACCTCAGCTCTCTTCCTCAGCCTTGCAGACATTAGTCCTGTCTTAGTGGTTCTCTTCTAGGCTCAGCAGTGATGTAGTAGCAATTGTCTCAATACTATACTAGGCCCTGACTTCTGAACAGTTTCTTCTTTATACTTGAACCTCCTCTGAGGCTCTTGGACAAGGCGTCAGAAGGTGTTTGAGCCAGAATACTTTTTATATTGGCATATGGTATTCATTGTACACCGTTGTGGGCCTTACAATGACCATTTAGTTCAAGTATATACTTTGAGTGTATACCATCCATGCTCCCCTCCCCCTCCTTAGGTCTGCTTGTCATGAGAGATATACATGCATGGTTTGTGCAGGAATAAACAATCTAGGAGCCACAAATGAAAGTATGCATTATGGCTTTTTGAGGCTAACTTGATTCACACTGTGTGATAATCTCTTGATGTATCCATTTTCTTCCAAACAACACCTTTGCTTCAGCCAGATGATTTTTCTGAGCAAAGAGCATTGATGTGGCAAAAAGTAACAGGGAATTCTTTTTTAAGAAAAGATTAATCCCAAACCATTTTTTTTTTGGAATGACCTCATTTTTTAAGAACTGTAAGAAGATGAAAACGAACAAATGAACTACGTTGCTGTGCCTCAAAAAGTTACGTACAATTGGTTTAAAACAATTACTAAGGTATTTATTTTATGCAATATTTTTGCAATTATATAACATATCACATTTTTTATAATATTTTTGTTGGAGAAACTTGATCTGTCTTTAACTGTATAGTTTAAAAGGCAGGCAGTAACAGCTATAGAAAAGATCATGAAGTAGAGAGAAAATGGCAAGACACAAGAGAAACTGGAGGGAAGAAGAAGGGAGAACTGGAAAATATATAAATATAGTACTCACATCAAATTCTCCAAAAATTGAGAAAATAGAATTAAAAGTTGCACATTTTCATATCCATATTTTTAACATTTCTTGTACCTAAACCTACTATTAGTCTTTAAATTTATTCAGGATTAAGTAAGATTAAAACTTGATATGATATTCTGTAGCCACATGTTAGTCGTGTAGCCTAATAGGCGGCTAGCCTATTAGATAATACAAAACAGACCCCAACAAGTTATATGGCTAGTTTTCAGCCTTTAGGGTGATTTTTCTACTTAGAATAGCAAGATATCAAAAATAAACATCTTCAGAATTACAACCCAAGATTGAATGATGAAGTGCTAAATAACTTGCCACAGACACGTTTTAATGCTACTTGGGTAGGAAGTGCTTGAAACACCCACAGCTGGATACTTTCTTCCCCACTGTGGCAGCAACACATAGAGCTGGTGAGAATGGAGAATCTTACTTTAGAAACCCTGTCTGTTCTGCTGTTCTGCTGCAGGCATGGGACCCGCTGTGCTGGAGAAGTGGCAGCCACTGCAAACAACTCTCACTGCACCGTTGGAATCGCGTTCAATGCCAAGATTGGAGGTATGGGACACTTCCAGGGATGTACACGGGAGCCAGGAAGCTCTTGGCCAACTGCTTTTCAGAATCTTTTCAAACTAGTGTTTCTGTGCATGACAGGGCACAACGACAGCTGACAGCCCAACACTCATGTGAAAGATGATTTTAGAACAATGATGGACACTTACTCCAAGGTCCTCAATATGTCAAAAATATAGTTTTTCTAAACAGACTTGCTGGGGTGGGGGGTAGATGTCGCCCAGTAGTGATCATAGAAATGTGTTTTGTTAATGTTTGGACTAACTCAGAATTGGTACCTGGGTCAAGAAGAACTAGGAATTGAAACATCAAATAACAATGTCTTGGTTCTGTGTATAATGCCTATGCTTTTAAAGGTGACTTTTAAGTGTAACTGAAATGCTAAGTGGTAACATCTCTTTTTATAATCCAAGAATGTAGTGATACTGTTACCATGAGTCCATATTTATGCATGTGTGTGTGTATGTATGTGTGTGTAGATACATATATACATACATACATATATACATGCATGCATGCATACATACATACATACAAAGATACATAGATATGCATATACTTATGCATACATGTATATAAGGTAACATATAGTCTAACTTGGTCATAGATATAAAGATTTAGCCAATTCAGTATGAATCAGTTTGAAATGTGAACGGCAACCCTCCCTACCCCTCCCCATAATCATCGTAGTAAGCAGCCAATGATTGTCATTGCCACACAAGAGGAAGACGGCATTCTATTAAACCCTAGTAACTTCATTATTAGGCCTGAAGGCAATTCCCTCAGTAGGCTGAAGGATATCACAAGATGACTACAGACTTCTACAGGCATGTGAGTACCTGGTTCCAATGCCCTATTTACTACTAGTTTGTCTAAAATTAAAAGGTGGCATTCCTAACCAGGATAAGGGCTTGAAAGACTTAGAATGCAATAGCCTCCCTTCATTCAGACTCCCAGTGATTGTCTCAAGCAGACAGTTCCTAGTCCTTGCTATATAGCCTGTGGTCATTTATTTTCCAGATTATGCGTAACAAGAGGCTAACAACAACAAATAAATGGAACTGTTATGATAAAATATTGTAAGAAAAGTTACTTGAAACATGAATTGTTTATTTCTAGAATCTTCCAAGCTGTACTTTTGGACCCCAGTTGACCATGGGTAACTCATGTCACCAATAACAAAGCTACACATGGAGGAACCACAATATAGCTGTGTTTAAAGTGGGTTCCCGAGATTCCATTGATTGCTAGAGACATCAGAATACATCTGAGTGACCTATTTTATTTATTTCCCCCTTAATTTCTGGGGTTGATAGTTTCTTGCCCAATAAGTAGCTACATTCAGGAGCATCTACTCTAAGAAGGTCATAGGCTCATCCTAATAAGAGTGCTGGACCCCCCTGCACACCCAGGACAATCAGATCTGAGGCTACCTTGGTACCACAACAGTCTACTCCCACATGAGGACTTACATCTTCTGTTGCTGTGATGACATTCCACGGCAGACCCAGTACTCTGAGCCTGAGGGAAAAGGTGAAAGAACGTTGAACTCCCTCACAGCTGCTGACCACGCTCAACTGTACTTTATTAAAAAGATTAATGTATAGGGATGACTCAAGAAATAAGATCATTCTGAACTAGAATTTGACTCCTCAGATGCAAGACATGTAGTTTGTAATAGAATTAGCGAAGAGGTATCTGATGGGGGGGTAAAACCTAGAGGGGGGCTTCCCCTTCTCTTTTGAGAAGTGGAAGGTATAATAGAGGGGAGGACCTACTTAAGGCAATTAAGGGAAGAGAGAAAGAGCTGATGTTGGGTTGTAAAGTAAATAAATAAATTTTAAAAATAAGTTAATACAAGTCTCAGTGACGATATTTTATAAAAGCCAGTTTTTTTTCTTTCCCTAAATGATCAGAAGTTATATTATTGTTGTAAATTGTCAAAATACAAAAGGAAAAGGAAATGTGGCCATTAGACACATAATTTATTTCTCAGTATATTAGTGACTTTTTGAAAATTAGTGTTAATGCTGGATTTCTGTGTCGTAGGAATGTGCTTAAATAAAGAATAATGACTAAATATTATTAAAACTTTTTGAGAGTTATATGAAATGTTAAATGCATTATCATCCATTATTTGACTTATAAATTACTTGGCAACAAAGAAATACAGTAAGTTGACTTGGGTCTAAGATTATGGGGTATATAGGACATGAGACCGAGCTAACTTGGCAACTGTAACTTTTACAAGACTGCTAAGGTTAGAAGATTTCCACAGCTATGAGCCCAAGTTGTTCAATGGAAAGAAATTTAAGATGGCAGGTTGTTTGAGTATCTTTTTCAAAGCAAGATTTGGAACACTGGGAAAAGAATAGAGACAAAAAATTTTTCAAGCAAACTTTTCATCTTTTCTACACAATGAAACCTCCTTTCTCCCCTATTCCCCAGGAGAGCTTCTACAACGTGTATGGTACCTTTCTGCCAGGAAAATGCTCAATGAACTGTTGGTGAAAATGTATTGGGAAGAGGAAAATGATTAAGGGTGCCTACTGTTTGTATACTGTTCACAGCACCCACATGGTAGAGTTACTTCTTGTAACTCTAGTTCCAGAAGACGCAGTGCCCTCTTCTGGCCCCCGGGGATTCTTGCACATATTACACATAAAACCAGGCAGGCATTTCTTTCCATACACATTATGAATGAATGTATGAATGAATGAATGAATGAATGAATGAATACTTTAAAAACTCTTTTATATATTCTTTCTTCCCCAAAATTGTCTAAGTGGGCTGTGTCAGCATCATCTACTGGAGATAAGTAACAAGCTTGCTCCTTTCTGCTTCGAAGGTGTGAGAATGCTGGATGGTGATGTCACCGACATGGTGGAGGCAAAGTCTGTCAGCTACAACCCACAGCATGTGCACATCTACAGTGCCAGCTGGGGACCAGATGATGATGGCAAGACTGTGGATGGACCAGCTCCCCTCACCCGGCAAGCCTTTGAGAACGGTGTGAGAATGGTAAGTGTTCAAAGCATCTGGGGTGAAGAATTTCACATGCAGAGCTTGTATGCATGCCATTCTCCAAGCTAGAGGATCTCTGAAGCTCACGGGCTGAGTGGCCTCTGGAGAGAAGTCTTGAACATTAGCAACATGAGCTATTTCTATTCTATGAACAAATTCAGTTAGTGTTCCCTCTGCCATGAACAGTGTAGTTGGGTGTTAGAGCCATACCAAGAACATAAGGTAATTACTATGTGCAAGTGGCATTGTGAGAAGCAAGTTCCTAACGTGGGGTGGTTGAGTGGGTATTCCCAGTTTCCCTTTGGTATTGGTGAGTCACCCAGCCCAGTCCTTCTGACATGTCCCCTTTGTCACACTTAGTTAACTTCTGTCCAGTGGCAATATTGTCTTACTGTCACTGCCAGATCTCTCTAATCAGGCAACTTACCATTTTAATTTGGTGACAATGAAAGAGTCTCTGTCCACTGTCTCCAGAAAACATAGCTCCATAATCTATTGTAATAGAATGTAAGCTTCAAATTACAGATCTTAAATTGTCTTAGATTAAATAAATATCATGATGCCAGAACTTGTAGAAAGAGGGGTGCATCGCCAGAAATGGTGTCTTTCATCCAACTAATGAATAGAACTTTGAGTTACATAAAGGTTATAGGTTCCCTGAATGTCATCATTGATCTGATTCTAACAGCTCTTGCCTTTCTCATCTTTCTCTGCATGGCCATGCATGCATGCATCCTCCACTCTTTTCATTATCCATCAGCACATTCTGTTTTCCCTGGCCTAGCCCAAGTCCCTCTCTTCCCAGGAGCCTAAACCCAAGCTGGGGTGGACTGTCATTACTCCCAGACTATGAGCTCTCTGCCTTTGATAGTCTTCCTGATGCTAAGCAAAAGCCAAATCATATTTGTGATTTTTATCAGAGTTTGTTCTGGGTTTAACTTCCTCACATAAGTGTACGTCCCAAGAAAGCAGAGCATGCACATTATACATATTTATGGATTTTACAAATCTAAGAGAATGTGTTGAATACTAGAGAGCATCCTGGAAATGTTTGTTGCATCAAATTTAGTTAACTACAAATGATACAAACCACAATGTTTTCATAGATTCGGCCCAGATTTGGAACAGTGGGATGCATTCAGTTGATTAGCATGTTTGAGTAGAAATAAAAATTATACTGAGTGGTGCATATTTTTGTGAGCCTAGGTTATATATTTAGTAAAAGCCTGACATGAGCCATCCTATGAATATTCTGAAATGGATTTGAGGGAGAAAAACCACTTGTTTTGGAAGCACTTTCTAGCAAAGAAAAAAGTTTAGGCTTAATGAAGATGTTTTCGTTTCTAGTTCTGTCCATATTTAACTACTTTTGTTTACTTTTAACAAATAGATTATATTGTAACCCATTGTTCAGAATTTCCTTTCAGAGTGCTTAATACCAAATGAACATACCCTAAGCTGTCTGGTGTTTCGTCGCCAAAGCTGTGGACTAAAAACTACTGTTGTTGCACAGTATGCCATCAGTAAAATGGCCATTTTAGTTTAGTTCAAATCTTCCAATTATGAATGCATTGCACTCATTAAAAAAAAGCATCCTGGCCGGGCGTGGTGGCGCACGCCTTTAATCCCAGCACTCGGGAGGCAGAGGCAGGCGGATTTCTGAGTTCGAGGCCAGCCTGGTCTA
>NC_034590.1:129690200-129696776 GCF_900095145.1 Mus pahari | reverse complement strand
AAAAAAAAAAAAAAAAAAAAAAATCATCCTGGAATTTTCCAAAAATATTACAAATCCCTTTATTAGTAATGCACATACCCTTGTGGATATACACATACAGATAAAGAATGCCCAAGCCTAATAGGTAGTTTTGCTAACTGACTGAGAGGCATAAAGGTGCCAAAAAAAAGTTTTAAAATTTATTTTTACTAGAGAGTCTGTAGCTCAATAGAAATAGCTGGAATCTTAATGTTTCCTTTTTAAAGTTAGACTTAGAAACCGATCATGTGAAGAACACATAGGACTTTTTAGAAATAAATGATGTGAAAAAAATAAGCCCATTTCAATTGCAAAAAAAATGACCTTTTTTATTGTGATAAGTCGTATACAAAGAGTATATTAGGAAGCAGTGAATAAAGGACTTCGCCACCCAAGTAGTCAGTCATCGAATGCTGAGTGCAGATACATCTTCTATACCCTTAACCACATTAGCCTGCCAACTGAGAATCACACCGAATCTCCGCATAGATCCCATGGGCGCCATTCTAGTGCAGCCCATAAAAATCGGGCTCATTTGTTTTATTTGTTTCAAAATTTTTGGAGTTTTGCAGTACCATCAATGAGGGGCTGGGATAAGGCTCTGTAGTCAAGCTCGTACTTAGCATACATGAGGCCTTAGCTTCAATACCCAGCACCGAAAACCAGAAGAATAAGGCTAGCATGATTTATTCCACCTTCCTTTAAAGATCTTTCCTGGGATTTAATCTGAACAAAAAAAAAGACTTCAGTTTTAAGATGAACCATTAACTTTTAGAGCTGAAGTAGTAGCAAAGGTAGTAACTCCTAAAAGGGAAGATTTATCTTCTGGTCTGTCTCCCATCTCAATATAAAATGACAGCAATAAACCATTGAAAGAAGGGCCAAATTGATTGGACAGTGTTTTTATGTATTTAGCATAGTGAAGCTTTCAAGTTAAGCTAAAGTCAGTCTAGTATACCTCACTTACTTCTGACTTAAACTAAATCAAATAGCTTGTTTCCATTACTTCTTCTAAAGTGGTATGATGATATACTACTCGCTTGCCGAGAATTTATGATAATAAATAATCCACATAACATTATTAATTCACTGGCTGAATATAGTAAGCACTCAGTAAAACTTCTTAGCAAAAAAGATATCTTCTTCAGAAGTACCGTTTATTTTTGTCCTTAGTCCCTCATGCTTCATAACTAGATTATCTCCATGTTGCAGAAATGTAGATGACTCCATCAGGTTACTTTTTGAGATAGATTAGAAATAACATGGCACAGATTGGCACAGATGCTTGGAGCTTTGTTACTGAGGTTGTTTGCCTTTGTCCTCTGTCTATTTACACCATCAGTTCCTCTGGCTCTAATAAAGTAAGTGTCTCAGATTTAAAGCATCTGCAATATTACTGTGATTCTCTGTGTGTGTTTGTCCACCGAGTATCAAATTGTTTATTTTCCCAAAGGATGCTTCTCTAGATAGCTATGAGTATACCGTTCAACATTTCAAGTTGACATTGGATAGATTTTATCAGAAAAATGAAAAGTTTGACTACTTTCTTGTGTTGAAGCAACCTAAATTTATCTTCTCTGAGGTCTGGATAGAAAGAATAGATGAGCCGTTGGTGACTGGAGGACCTAAGGAACAAAGCCGGGTAATGAGATGCCATCAGTTAACCAATGGAAAGCTTTGACCATGACTTTAAGTCACTTTGGCCCACTGGTTTCCTACCTACATTTTCCACTTCCTACAGGGATTGGAATAGAGAGTCCACACACTATATCACCTAGACAAAATTCAGAGAAACCACAAAAATATTTCAACTGAGATGCATGTGGTGAATGAAATATAGTTGGTAGCTGGAAGGGGCGACACTACTTACTATGGGAAGAGTAGACAATTCCCTTTGAGGAGGCCGTATCTGCAGACATAAAAGATAAGCTGATATTGTGACGACCTGGAAGAGAAATGTTCTGCAAAGAAGGAACAGAAGGCACCAAAAACCCTGAAGAGCAAAGGATTTCTGCAAATAGTAAAAGGGTTGCCTGAATAGCAAAAGGTTTGCAGTGTATTTCTGGGACAGAAGAGGTACCGTAGGTCATAGAAACAGTGTGAGCAGAAAGTGGTACAAAGGTGGGACTGTCTAAACCCAGCTCAAGGAGCTTTTCTACATCACAGAGAGGGGTTGCATTCCACTCTCCTACAGAAAACCACTGGAGGATGAAGTAGGGCAGGTGCCCTGTAGACGTACCATCTGTGGGGGTGAGTTAGTGGGGACAAGAGTAGATGACAGTGGTCCCGGCAGCATGAAGACCATGGAAGCACTGTCCAGACCACCAGAGATATCAGACAGCCAGAGAGAGAAGGAAATGTGTCACCAAAATCTGTTCACAGAGGAAATAAATACTTTTCTCTCAGGGCATCCAAGTATTGATCATGTCCATTTTTTGCTGCTTACTAATCAGAAATGTACCAAGTATTGATTTTGAAACTGCTCCCCATTTATTTACTGTAAGATAAACACTTGAATCAGTGGAATGTAGCAGTACTTTCAAGTACTTTAACAAGATCAGAATTGATTCAATTTATTATACCCCCTTTAGAATTAATGTGCCAAAATTGTATCAGAGAAACTGTGTTAAACAAACCATATCATAGTTGACAACTTCTCTCTCTCTCTCTCTCTCTCTCTCTCTCTCTCTCTCTCTCTCTCTCTCTCTTTCTCTCTCTTTCTTGGGAGTGCATTTTATTTTATGTCAAGGAACTGTAAAATTGGTATAATTTTTAAAGTCATATAATTTGGACTAGAGTCAGTGAATGGGAATGTGATAGGATGAAGGTGAGGAGGAGGATGGAGATGATTTCAATGACAATGATAACATGAAATTGTAATATTTTGGTCAATCTATTCTCTGCTGTCATTCACCTGAGCCCCTAAATGGACCATTAACTTTTAATCTAGACAGTAATCTTGTGAGAAGGGCACTCTCGCCCCCAACCTTACATTAGAGAAAACAAATCTATCTAAGTCAGAGCACGGCCCTCAATGCTCTCTAATAAGTTCAGCTACTTGTTCCCTTTCTGCCTTCTCGGCTACATCTGACTCTTCCTTAATCTCAGTTTCCTGCTTCACCTGTGTTTGCAAATACACATTCAGGCAGTTAGTTCTCATATCATAGAAGGAATATGTAGACCTGGAGCTATTACTCCAGTAGTTAAGAGCACTGAGTGTTCTTCCAGAGGTCCCAGGTTCAAATTCCCAGAACCCACACAGCAGCTTACAACCATCTATTCCAAGGAGATCCAGAATCTTCTTTTGGCTTCTACAGACATCACACCATACACATGGTTCACAACCATGCTTCATGCAGGCCAGACACACATATAGAAAAATCCATAAAAAAAAATTAAATAGAAAAGCTGATGAATCCCTCTCTTCTTACTTTGCTTTCCCTTCCTTTCCCTGCCCCCATTTCTCTTTCCCCTTAAGATTGAAATCCCTCGTGGCTTTTCCTATGCCTGTCTTCTACTAGGTCCTGTTTTCATTCTCTCTTGGAGCCATTGCATTAGAAGCACTCCTTCCCCCGGGAACACAGTAAGGCTGCTCTTTTCATTGACCTCCACATACAGAGACTCCAACCTTTCATCTAACTTGTCCTAACAGAGCATCCTACCTGCTCTTCCTATATTCCCTAGACTCCTGGGCCCTTTAAAACCCTGTGGTATTTTACTCATTAATCTTATGATTTCTACTCCCTAAAGGTCCAACATCTAGTATTGTGTACAAAATACTCAAAGGAGGAACTTAATGTAAAAAGAAAGAATGATTGAGGAATGTATGGATGACTTATATGCTAACTTGCTATCTATGCTCAAAAAACAACACTTGCATTACTTTGATCATGTATAATGAACCTAAACTGTTAAGCATGCATAATAAACCATGGTGGTTAAAGAAACCAGAGTCTAAATACAGGTTCTCTGGTTGGGAAATGGTTTTTTGTTTGTTTGTTTGTTTATTTGTTTTTGTATTTTTACCTCATTCATGTTAAATTTAACCTGTTGGGTCAGTTTGTTCATCCATTCAGTGGAGCTAAATGCTAGCAATTTTCTCACAAGATCATATTTTAATGCCTGTAAAACACATTGCAGAGTTCCTGATACAATGCCAAATCTGGGAACATTATAAGTCTTAATCAGATTTGTGCCCGAAATGAACAAGGCAATAAAGATGAACTGCTGCCTAATTGTGCAAAATATCAACAGAGTCTGCATGCTCCCACACTCCTAGGTTTAATCAATTTGAGATTACTGAGTGATCCTATGGGACACTTCAGATGATATTAATGAATGGTCTGTATAAGAGAAGAAATTACCAAGAGAATATTTGCTCAAGTTTTTTTCCAAAAGTCACTTACTTCATAAAACTCAAAACATAGTAAGGTGGGAATCAACAAGTTTTTGTTTTGGGTTTTTTTCTGCCACATACACAAGAATTGCCATTTATTTTATGGTGCCTTTGATGACTTAAACATACATCCAAGGGTCTGAGATGTCTCAAAGTACAGAGATGCGTTCAACTTTAATCAAGTTTTTCAATTTAACCATTTAGAATCTTTTCTTTTCCCTCTGCCATTCCTTCCTCCCTACCTCCTTTTCCCTCCCTCCTTTCTTCCTATGGAGTTTTACAACGTACCCCAGGCTATGTATTCCAAGCTATCTTCAAACCAAGTCTTCCTTATTCAGCTTCACAAGTGCTGACTTTACAGGCATGTACCACCACACAAAAACAACAACAACAACAAATGCATTGCATTTTAAAAATTGATTTCAAATTTAATATCATTTTAGACTGTATAGAGCTATTGTTTTAAAATTCAGATAAACTTGTTAGATCTTTGCTGTCATAACCTTAGGACTTGAAATGACTTGGTTAATTCAGTTTCCACGAGTAAGGCATTTCTTTATGTGCTGTAGTCTTTAGTGCACCTTGTGTTCCTTCCTAAAACTGTGATGGCTTCTTCTTCTTCTTTCTTCTTCTTCTTCTTCTTCTTCTTCTTCTTCTTCTTCTTCTTCTTCTTCTTCTTCTTCTTCTTCTTCTTCTTCTTCTTCTTCTTCTTCTTCTTCTTCTTCTTCTTCTTCTTCTTCCTTTTTCTCCCCCTCCCCCTCCTCCCCTTCCCTCCTTCTCCTCCTCCTCCTCCTTCTTCTTCATCTATCAAGCAACTTTCTAGTAGTCATTACTGAGAGTCAGTGAATCCTCCCTTCTCCTCACAATTAGAACATCTCTTGCACATACTTGACAACTGGATGTTTCCAAACCCGCCCTGCCAAAGCTTCAGCTTCAATTCTGCATGAATGCTATCATTGAGGAAGTACATCTATATGCATGGATTATCTTCTTTTCCCTTTAAAATTCATCACCGCCTCCAATGACTGACAAGGAACAATAAGCTTTTAGCAGGGCACATGGGGTCTCTCATAGTTTTGCCAAGGCTTACAGAGTAGAAACTTTACATGTCATCTTCTTAAAGAACTGTATAAGAATTACCCTGTCACCATTTGCCCTTATGTAGCATCATTGACTCAGATCCTTGGCAAATAGTACTTGAGGAGACAATTGTGCCTTCAAATTTTTAGCCAACCCAGAGTAGATAAATGAATTCATAAAATAAGTGACCACAGACAGTTTTCAGATATTGACAACACTGAGTTAAGTGGCAGAATAAGAGGCTGACAATGCAGAGTTTTCTTTAATGGACCCTGTTTATCTGTGAGTTCCCCATGCTCAGCACTTTGCTAGGTGTCATGGGAGGATGAACAGCACACACCCCTCATCTTAGAGAAATTCTGGAATGATGAGGGGCTGACTACATAAAACATGAACCAACTCCCAGACTGCACTCACCTTACAGAACTTAGTAAGAGAGTGCAGAAAACACAACACACAGTAACAAAACCTACTTGCCTAGAAGCCATCTTGTCCACTTCGGGTTATGAAAGTTTAATAAGACATGTGTAGTTGGTACTTATCAGCAGGTGTCTGACACATTGACAGCATTTCCTGACAAGTGTGCTCAATTATGTTCTCTAGAAAAAGAGCAAGAAATTGAAATGGAATCTTTTCCCTATTCAGGGAAGCTTATATCATGGTTGTCTTGTTTTACTCAAGAAAGCTTACTTAAAAGTCCACTACATGCTTAGCCTTGGTTTGGCATTTGCCTTGCACCACACACCTAGAGCTCTCACATAGCTCACTGTGAGTAGTTGAGGACCACATTTTACTAGGTTTTCTTGGGCTGGGGAGAGGGCTCAGCATTAAAAGCACTTCCACAGGATCAGAGTTCAAGTCCAGCATTCCTGTCAGGAAGCTGTGACTCACACCTAACTGTAACTCAGACTCCAGCGAATTCAGTACCATCCTTTAGCTTATGTGTGTGCCTGCACACACACACACACATACACACAAACATATGAAATAGTGAAAAATTTTATATATATATATATATATATATATATATATATATATATATATATTTGGTTTTTCGAGATAGGGTTTCTCTGTATAGCCCT
>NC_034590.1:129655997-129690070 GCF_900095145.1 Mus pahari | reverse complement strand
CTCTGCCTCCCGAGTGCTGGGGTTAAAGGCGTGCACCCCCACACCTGGCTATAAATAATATTTTTAAGTAACAAGTTTTATCTGTCACTTTATCTGCAAGTAAATTTTCAAATCCAGGGCAACTGTGTTTGTTTGGTTTAGTTTCCTTGGTTGGTTTGGAAAGGTCATTAGAGCATTCAACAAATTCAAAATGGAGCTGGTATCAAGGATCTGGAATGAGAGTGGGCGGGGTGGACTCAACACCTTTGGTTGTCACCCACATATTGAAACTAACACTAGTTCCATCTTTACATTATGGTGTCCAGGGGTCCAGTTTTTTCGTTACTGTTTCTTCTTCTCAGAAAATTAGCACATTCACAAGTGGAACAGAGCTATAGCATGTTTGATGAAAGCATGCAGTCTTCCATAACCACATGTCAATTGAAGATGCAAAAGTCACACATGCACATTTTTGAAGCCCTTAAATTAAAAGCATGTGTCTAGCAAATGGAGAACAAAAAGGCTTAATGTCCTTATATAATAAAAGCAGCAATAGTAATGATAATAAAATTACCTGATTCCACCAGAGAGGGATTATATATATATATATATATATATATATATATATATATATATATATCTCCAACTGTAGTAGGATTGATACCAGTTCATACTTTATTAAATGACAGATTGCTGCTGCATTAGTTATTGACTGTTATAAAGCTGTGAAAAGATGGATGGATGGAAAAAGACAGACAACGGAGTGTATTTAAATTTGGTGTGATTTAATGAAAATTTACTTTAACTGAGTCCATTATTTAAATTTTACCTGAGGATTTAACTCTACCTGTGTGGAAATCTGTGCGTAATTTATAAAAACTAAGAAGTGACTTCTCAAGTATAGTCAACTTAATGTCATCCATTTGTAAAACAAAAGTGGTTTTTAATTCTGTAATTATCATAGAATTGCCTGAAGCATATGTATTAAATTTTGATTAATGCATTTTATCTATGCATTTTTGAAGTTATTTTATTTTGATTATTTATTTATTTATTTATTTATTTATTTATTTATTTATTTTGAGGCAGGGTCTCTCTACATAATCCCGGCTGTCCTGGAACTCACTAATATGCCAGGCTAGCCTCAGTCTCACGGTGATCTACCTGTCAGTTCCTCCCAAGTGTTGGAATTAAATGTATGCATCATCACACTCAGCCCTTTAAAGTTATTTTAAAGTCAGCATGCAAAGGGACAGCTTTCATCATGGTATTTCCACACATTTATCATTAGATGTCATTCTTTTTTTTTCCCTGTCCCATTGCCCTCCCCTGTCTCTCCCACCCCAACCCTGGTTCCCTCCCTCCTGTCATGACATTCTTCCATCTTCTTTCATGGCACATGAATCATTACAGTCCTACTTAGGCCAGTGGTTCTCAACTTTCCCAATGCTGTGACCCTTTAATACAGTTTCCTGTGTTGTGGTGATCTGCCCCTATTACTTCATTTTTGTTGCTACTTCATAACTAATTTTGCTACTGCTATGAATCATAATGTAAATATCTGGGTTTTCCAAAGATCTTTCATGAACCCTGTGAAAGGGTCGGTTGACCTCTGGAGGGGGTCACAACCCACATTTTGAGAACTGCTACCTTAGACATTAGATCTTTGCCTCCACTCTCATAATCCCCTTTTTGCTTTCACCTCTCTCATATACATATGCACATGTGTGCATTGACACACACACACACACTCATACACACCCACATACATACTATGCACATAAATTAATATCTAGATATCTTGAGAGGAAGTAGAGTTTCATCCTTCTGAGCTGGATTCTCTCTCTCTCTCATCTATACATTTTTTAAGAACACAAACCTATGGTAATCTTATATGTGTAAAAATTTTGAATAGTCATTGACACCTTGTTTATAGTTTTAAAGAAGAGTTAGTGTTATATAATTAAAGCAATTGGAAAACACATTCTAAATTCTTCTTGTTGATTACTTTCCTCATTTCTATGACAGGAATTTGAAAAGGGTTTGATTTGGCTTACGGTGTAAGGGTAGGGCAGTTGTGGCTCAGGAGTTGGAAGCAGCGGGGTACATTGAATCCATGTTTCAGTAACCGAAAGCTAATGCTCAGCTTTCTGCCACTTCTTCATCATAAGACCCAGGCCTCTGGATGGTTCCACCAGTGTTCAGAGTGAACCTTCTTTCCTTGTTAAATCTTTCTGTAAATACCATTGTAGACATATACAGTTATGCACTCTATGCTGGTTGTGAATTCTGTCAAGCTGACAGTGGAGATTAAATATCATGTGCTCTATTAGAATCCACTACTTCTGGAGTAGCCACATAGCAATGGGAGTCTTCTTCCTTTGGTTTGCTTGATTCTGTTTAGAGTGGCTGCTAACTGAGGAGCTGGTAAATGTCTCCAAACTTATCCTACTGTGCTTCAAGAAAAGTCAAAAGCATACAGATTCTGGATACAGTGAACTTACGGTCCATTCTAAGCAGCTGTTTCTATGGTTCCAAATGTAAGTTTAGGAGTGCTGATGGGGAGAACACTTGAGTGCATTTCCTTCAGCAGAATATGACATCAGCAGAAAATATAGACCTCTGTATAATAAAGATAAATTGAGCTAAGCTGATTGTTTCCTATTGTTTAGAAAATAGCATGGATGACTTGTGTCATAGAATTTGTAGTGCACATGGTAGGGCTACATTCCTCATTATATGATGAATACAATCTAATATAATTCTCAAGGCTTTGTTTTTAAACACTGTTATGATTGTGGCTTTATAGGAGTACACAGTACATAGATGTGTAAACTGAGTCCTGGAAGTTTAGCAATGTGACTGAACATGAAGACACATAAGATGTCAGATATCTGTGGAAAACCTGTGTTCTACCACTGTGTAATATCAGCTCTTGTTGAATATCATATGTCATATCTATTCAGGTTCACTCCAAACATGGTCACAGAAGTGATGACAAAAAAAAAAATCTGAGTCTCTGAAGGAGTTATCATCCAGGCTATATTGAGCAACATCCTAGTCTTCACTGTATTGGTTTTCTTTCTTTGTCAACTTTGTAGGAGGTCCAAGACTTTACTGCAAGTAGAGGCCTTTCTTGGTTTGATACAAGGCACATTGCTAAGTTGCCAGCACTTCCATTCCCCCTCCTGTTCTCTCCATTGGACCAATTACAAAGACCCAGAGACATGGCTTATCTGATGAATGAGGTGCTCAGCCTGGCTGCTGCTCTTCTCTTCAAAGGAAGATGGCATTGGATTCCATTTTAAGAATCACAGCATATTTACCATGTAATGTTATATTTAAAAATTGAGTCTAGTACAAACAGTTCCTTTTTACTTGAGACAAGATTATGTTTGTGGGTAGAAATTGCTATGAGTTGATTTTCCTTATTTCAGAAATCCAATAAGATAGCCTATGTAAGGTCAAGGCTGTTGCTTCCTGTAGTTGAAGACTGTGACATCGTTCAAGCCCCTCTGTGGGCTATAAAAGGGGGTGACTTGCTTATTGCTTTTTTTAGAGTTGAGCCAGCAGTTGTAATAATTCCCAGCAAGAACTTCATAATATAGAGCTAACTTCAAGCAGTATGAGCTTTTATTATCTCTGGAACATCTCTGTTCTTTTTAAGTGCCTTTCAAACATTTATAATAAATTCTTTTCATGCTCTTGATGATAATAAATGTTTTTATTCTCTATGAAAGGAATTTTTCAAATTTTAGACCTCAATATAAATTTTAGAACAGTTTCAAATGTGTACTTTTTAGACATTTACTTTTATTTTTAAATATTTATGTGTATGTGTTTGTGTCTGTGTATGTAGGTATTTTCACATGTGTGCAATGAGGGCAGAGCCATTAGATCCCTCAGATCCCCCTGGAGCTAGAGTTGCAGGCAATTGTGAGCCACCAGACATAGGTGTTAAGATTTGAACTCAGGTCCTCTACAAGAGCAGTGCAAGCTTTTAACTCCTGAGCCATCTCGCCAGCCCCTCAAAATTAGTTCTTAACATTATGACTGTTCCTCTTGCCTCCATGAACCTAACTCCCCTGAAAGTCTGAGCATAGCTTTGGCTCTGCTGAGATGGCTCAAGAGATGAAGAGTTGGCAGGTGTGACAGAGGCCTTTGGGAAAGGTGAGATTTATTGCGCAGTACAGCTCAGCTGGTGTTAATTGTTGCTTGGGATAACTTCCAGGACACGCACAGTCCTAGCTTCCTGAAGTAAGGAATTGAGAATGAACTCTGCCTGTGTGACTTTCCTTCCAACCACCATTGGCAATCCTTGCACCATGGGATAGAAGCTGACACGGGGCTTAAAGAATGGCAGTCTGAGAGGTTTCAATTTGTTTTTAATTGATGCATAAAATGAGCTATGTGTGTATTAATGGAATGCCAGGAGTTGTTTTCACACATTGTGCAAGGTTTAAAGCAGATGAAATATGACTTTTCAAATTTACCTTCTCCCGGTGAAAATCCCAGTTTCAGCTTTTTTTGAGATTACCTGTTTCTTGATGAGACTGACGTAGTCCTGTGAGGAAGGTGAGGTTTGAGAACGCAGGAGGTGTGAATGGCCAGCAGCCAGGACTTCGAAATTCTGGATTCGGCAGAAGGCATAAAGCAGCAAGAGAAAGGTTGTGTTTTCTTTTCTTAATTAGCGTAATCCATGGTTGTTAAGCAGCATTTAATCCACACTGTGAATATTTTCAGAGACACAGAGGGCCAACGGAAATCACACTAAGGGAGCCACGGTCTGGCGTGCCTGCCCCCAGATTGTCTCTTAGATGTCTTCACTTCTAGGTACTACTCCAGCTACAAAGTTCTATCATTTGAAGTACTTGGGTGGACAGAATATCTGACAAACAATAACAGAAATATTTTGTATAACACATTTATTTCCAGTTTCAACCCCCAAGTTTGTTTCTTCAGATTTTTTTTACTGCCCTTTCTTCTTGAAAGATTGGTTCTTCTCCTCAAGTTATACCACAAAAAATAAGCAAGGCAAAAGAAATCCGAAGTCACAATACAGTTTCAGAAGCCAAGAATCACACCCCTTTGTGTCTTTGACCTACATGTCTTTGACCTACATGTCTTTGATGTGTCACATGAAGCAAACATCTGTAAGCCCCAGGTTTACTGAACATTGAAAATAGGGTTGATTCTGCTAAGATATTATTATTGTTATGATTTTGTGATTTTGTTTGAGACTGTTCTTGTTGAGTTTACTGAGACAAGTTTTTGATAAGTAAGTATCCCAGGCTGACCTCAGACTCACTATGTAGTCCAAGCTAGTTTCTATCTCATAGTACATCTTCTGCCTCACCCTTCTGAATGCTGGGATTATAGGTTTATGCCACTATGATTGACTAATACTAATAAGAATCAATGCACTTATGTTCTGTTGGATATTATAGGTAAGCAATTCCTTTTAAACAGTTTCGCTAATAAACTGAACACAAAAGGAGCAGTTTTTTGGGAACTGGAGAGTGGAGAACCCCCACATTTCTGGGGTTTTTAACCATCCTTTGTTCTGGCCTTTGACCACCGGGTAGCTCGCTGTCTCTAAGTATCACCTTTAAATGTGGTGCTCAAGTCCCCTCTTTTTCCCTAAATTCCATATTGCCAGCCCATGGACTATCACTCAAACAATGTTGTAAAAATGTATTAAGTGTTGGCTGGTTACACAGGGTGTTTAAAAATCTGCCAGTCAGCTTAAAATATATTTAACCATAAAAATAAAATTCACTTTTAGTAGAAATGCTTGTTACAATGACCTGCAGCAGACTCCATAACCATTATTGGGCTCTCTAAGCCTTTAAAAAATTAAGCTGAGTGCAATGGGTATGCTCAGTGAGCATATAAAATTCATTTTTATTTGTGTATGGTTGTATAAAATTAATACAGTTGCTAATAACTGCATCTAATTTTTCAGTGTTTTATTAAAAAGTCAAAGAATGTAAGAAATAGCGTTAAATACTTGGTTTAGTAGTCTAGTGTGTGCACAGAAAAGCAGTATGCAGAGGAGCCAGTTCAGAGCTGAGAACAGGGATGGTTGAGATGGGTGGGATGAAGGACCTGAGTGCTAGAGCTTGGAGCTCACAGCAATTCAGAGCTAAGGACCAGCAGTGCTCATTCACAGGGCCCTTCTTTCCTGAGCACTCAGTGCATTTCTTTCCCCAGGGGAAGTGGAAAATAATTGCAATTACATTCAAGTTGTTCCTATTCAGCATCCTTTGATGGTGCGGGATGGGAACAAATAAGAACATAGCATAGATTACCGTTGCTGAGTCAGGTTCAACTGGGGCTGTGCAGGCAGCCCTCGCAGCAAATACGTGAGACAGATATTTCAAATATGGGACTTGGAGCTGGGGAGAGCTGGGCTGAGGAGATGGTGCATACGCCTGTTTGTTGATTTTAATCTTGAGATGTTTGACTCAAGATTTGAAGAGGAGGATTACTGATTCTTTTGCTGCCATGTAATCACCAAAAAAATAAACTTGAACTAATGACATTTCATTTAAAATACATGAAGTAGCTATTCTATTTACTGTTATTCTAAGAGTAGGAGCAGCATCAACTGAGACCATATGTTCTTTAGGTGAGATCTGCCAACAGTGGCAGATATAAAATGGAGTCTTGCATGACCATTTTCTAGGAGATGATGCTATGGCATGAAAGCCAAGAACCTTGCCATAGCATTATTCTTGGAAAGCAGCATGCAACCCCCAGACTCCTAACCTTCTGAGCCAAACCCCTTCTTTATAAATGTCCCATGAGTCCCTGGGTTTGCAGAGAACTTTATTTCTCATTTATTTTAGTTTCAAATACTTTAGTTGCTCCTCTCCACACAGTGAACAGAAGGAAGAATAAATCTCGGGCTTTAATAAACTCTCAGCTGAAGCTTGCCTTCATGTTTGTTGGTGATAACGTTGCTCCCGGTGACCTTCCCCCAAGGCCTTCCCCAAGGTAGACAAGTTAGTCACTAAGGCACTGAGCACGGTGGCCGTCTCCTCCGGCTATATGTTTGCCACCTATGATTCTTTTCTGGAAACTGTCCTACTTATTATTAGTCACTCATTGTTAGATGATAATGATCCCAAAAGTTATTAAAATTGCTTAAATAAGCAATATATTTTGAACTTCTATAATAGTTCTTAAACGTTTTGATTTCGGCTTTTGATGAATTGTTTATTAGTTTGCTTTTACCAGACCAGAGCTATTTCATTCAAGAACCCTTGCCCTGTGCATAAAGGAAGTGGATTTCAGAGCTGCTGGTCTGAATGGCTTTGAGCTTTAAAATGAAGTCCCAGTTACTCTACCTCTCAGCTACCAAGTCATTTATTGCAGGTGCTCATGTCCCTCCCCAGTCTCTGTGCTTTACCCTTGAAAACCAGTATCCTGGAACACAGAGACTCAAATAACCATTGTATAAGCAACAGGCAACACTGTATTCTTGCCTCACAGAGGGGAGGGAGCTACATACACACAGAGAGAGGCCCAGAGGAGGCTTTGGTAAAGTATACACTCAACTGCTCACAGACAAATAACAGAAAAGTTTCTAATTCTTGAGTAGTTTTAATGTGCCCCTTCAGTCTCCTTATACAGATATACAGTTCTGACCAAACTTGACATTTTGGTCACATGTCTACCATGTAATGTTTAAGTGATTCAGAAACATAACTTGATGTTCATGGCTTCCTGATCAGTAGAATCTGTACACAGCGTTATCCACCTTGCCGGGGTTCAGATTTTCCTCTCAGTTAACAAATACCAGAAGCCTCTTTTATTGTAAGAAGCCTCTACTATTTACTCATTGCTCTTAAGAAACAAAAACCAAAAACCAAAAAACTGCTAATCGATATTGAAGAATATTCTATTAAAATATCAAGTAGAGTCGAATTTCATTGGCTTAAAACAAACCTAGTTTTAAAGAGAAGTTTAATTTTGTCACACTAGAAAGTTCTCAAAGCCCACCCTGAGGAATAGGATTTTATTAGTAATCCAGTATAAAGTGGCCACAAGAAAAGCCAGCTCCTTTTTATCCTGTAGTAACAACACTTATAGGGTTATATAAATTGACTTTTTAGTGTATATGTAAGAAACGCGCATGCTCATTTAGACACACAGTAAAACAGACTGTTGATCATTTAACTGAATTCACCCTGCATGGATTTCACAATGTATTTTGCCTTAAGTTTCCTGTCTTTTTAACTTGGCAAGCAGTTCAATTGAAGGCTTGTTTTGTTTCCCATACTTAAATAACTGAGTTTCAATCACAATACTTAGCCAACCTAGAAAATGGCTTTATTACTTAACCTTCAGGAAAAAAAAAAAAAATATGTCTCAAAACTCCTTTTAAAAAAAATCCTCTGTCCACTTTCCCTTCTCCCTGCACCCTCCTCTAAGGTTTCCTTCTCAAATTACTCTGCCGTTTTAGAAAAATAACCAGACTTACTTCTTTTAACACATGTGTTTTGGTTTGGGGATATTTCACACTAATGCAAACCCCCTGTGCCTCTGTAGTAAACAGGCCCATGAATTGCTAATTGTTGTAGATTAACCCCAGAGATGTGTGGCAGACATGGTTATGGCATTGTCAGCCCACAAATTTGGTGTTTATTTCTGGGACTTTGATCATTAAACCCTACAAACAGGCATGTGGGGCAGTTGCCCTGTGAAGAGAATGAGGATGCACTGTGCATCCTGTAGCTTTCCGGGCCACTCTGCCTTCTTTCTCTCTGCTTGTGTGCTTCAACTCTGGCTGCCTTAAGAAATAGCACTGGCCAGGAGGCTCAAGCAGTAGAATGGTATTTTCTCCCAATTAGTCCGAGATTCTGGAAGGCTATAACTCCAGCCCCAGGAAATCAGATGAGTACTGGCCTTGGCTTGCAGATAGCCAGCTTCCTCACCTGACCTTTCTTCTATGCCACATTAAGAGCTTGTTGGTGTCTCTTTCCCTCTTTGTAAGAACTCTGGTTCTTTCTGTGTAGGCTTCAACACTGAAAACCTTAAGTAACCTTAATGACCGTTGGGGGCATACAGTTTAGTTCTATAACATATAAAAATCAACATGGGCCTTTGTCTGCCAATCTGGATCAACCTACACACATACCAGACAGCCCCCAACCCTTGAACTTTCAAACACTAAGCTACGGTTTCTGTCTATGGACTTCTAAGTTCATTAAATTCTGCAGAGTCTTAGTGCATAGTATAGACTACATGGAAATTGGTATGAGAATAGGAAGACAGTCTGCAGGGGGAGCCTTCGTAGATTGGACCCTCCTAAGTCCTAGGATCCCTCCGTGCTAATCTCAGTGACTCCTTTCCCTATGTCCAGATTTTGGATGGCTAGTGAACATGTACTTACCATTTCAGCTTTCTAAGTTTATTAGGTTTTGGTTATGTATAAGACAGTGAGTCTCTCTATGTAGCCCTGGATACTATAGAACTTATTATGTAGCCCATGTTGGCTTTGAACTCACAGATATTTGCCTGCCTCTACCTCCCTTGGGTTAGATTAAAAAAAATCTGTGCTACCTTACTTGGCTATGTATTCACCTATGCTCACACACACACAAAAAAACAAACAAACAAACAAACCTCTGTTTGATTCAAGGATATCACCTCTGGAAGGGACATTTTCAGGACAGCAACAATCCATGTCCCTTTTGTCCCTGTAAATTTCTAAACACCATCTTAAACAGTGTCATAGGTTCTCTATTGTGACATCATTTGTGGATCTTGCAATGACAGAATGGCTAGTGTTCATACTTCTGGGGGGAAACACATGGTCAAATTTTTTTGAAAGATTTGGGGACAAAAACCTATGTCCTCCCATTAGTGATGCTTGGGGAAAGGTCCGCTACCCTTGCTTGTCAGTCCTAACTCAGCCCTACGTCTGGAGAGAGCAGGAGCTAGTCTGCTCCAAGAACCCAATTCCAGACTTCAGGGAAAACACAGAAGGCTTTCCGACAAAATGATGAAATCATCTCAGTCCAATCCTGTGTGACCAGAAGCTGTGTGCAGGGACGGCTCTGGTGCTGGCTCCTGTCACATATCTGAGCATTTGTGAGCATCTCTCAGATGCACTTTGCTTGTCTGTACCATGGTGATGGAATGATAGGCGCAGATTGTGCCTTATACCATCTGTAGTGCTTCCTGCTTGAGTTTTCTCACCTGTTGGCCTCTGTTCTTCTGAGTGTACAGTAGACTGTCGTCCTTGGGTACAACACTTATTGATCAAAAGACAAATAAAAGTGTCCATTAAGAGTTGATGCAAAGGGATGCAATTGTACCTCAGTGATAGAGAGCGTGCCTCACATACATAAGGCCCTGGCATCGAAAGAAACAAAAAACAAAGACAAAAACAAAAACAAAAAAAAAAGAAAACTAACGACCACAACAACAACCCACACAAGTTCCTTCAACCGGACACACTCATCCCTATAATCATAGTACTTGGGAGATCAAGCAGAAAGTTCATGATTTTGTGGCTAACATCAGCCTATATACTAAGACCCTGTCTCAAAACAAGCAAACAAACAAATAAGCAAACAAGCAAAAAAATTAGAAGGATGACAGGGATGGCTCAGCAGTTAAGAACACTTCCCACTCTCCCAGAGCAGCTGAGTTCAGATCTCAAAGCCCATGTGGGGCAGCTCCCAACCACCTCCAGCTCCATCTCTAAGAGATCAGACACCTTCATCTGGCCTCTGTAGACACTCATACACATGTGATATACACTCATTGACACACATGCATTAAAAGATAAAAATCATTAGAGTTGCGTTTTCCCTCTTAAAGAAGGAGTTGTGCTTGTATGTTGATGAAACTAAACATGGTCACAGAAACTTGGTTTGAAGAAGAAGGAACACCCATAATCCTAACAAACATGATGGCTTCTGTTACAGTGTTCTCGTGCAACAGCCTCATGCCTGTGATTTCTGGACACGCCCGCTTTTATTTTCACAACTAAGACACCCTTTATTTATGTATATATTGTATTTATAGCACCTTATAAACACAAAAGTTCTTTCTGAACATTTTCTTATTAATATCTTAATGATTTTAGGCTATTTTAATGAAATTTGATTCCTGGGTCTACAGTCATCCGTTCAGATGAGTAAATGTTATGCATGGCATTGCTTTGCTCTGTGATTCCCATCCTCTCATCTGTTGTGGCACTGATTAAACCAAGTGGGTCTTGTGCCTTCCTATGTATTCTGTTCACCTGTCCAGGTAAGTTGCGCCAGGACCATGTTTTTGGCCTATGGTAATGCCTCTCAGTCTCTAAAAGAGGGAGTCCATTGATGAAAATGGGAGCATCCTTCATTCTTCCTGCCATCTTCCTCCTCTGCGGTCTAGATGTGAGTCAACCTGTTCACATTAAGGCCAGACATAATTCCTGGAAATGCTGGACAAAGCATGGACGGAGATTTAGATGACGGCAACATTATTTCTATGTTTTGATAGGTTTTATTATTCCTTCATTCCAGGTTTGCTAAGTGTTGTGATGGGAAGTCAGGGGTAGCCCAGCAGACCCAGCTATCCATCGGTGATAGCAACTGGATTTCTCTGGCTGTTCCTCTCATTCTTGTTCTCTGAGGCTCAGGGTTGGGGTTGTGGGACTCGGGGGGGGGGGGAGGGCGGCATTCTGTGTAGACAACATTGCACTTTTACAGTTCAAAGACTAAAAAGAAATATATGTTCACCTTGGTCTAATTGGGCTATAAATATTCTGTTCCCTAGGGATCCAAGATCAAGAAAAATTTATTATAGATAGTCTGAATGTTTGGTTATCACTGTTTGGCTTTTGAATTAGCTCCTCTCACAAAGCAGTAAACGAAATATTGACAGAGCAACCTAGAGTGGTGCAGACTATTGCTTTGTCTTTTGTTTTTTTGTTGTTGTTGTTGTTTTTGTTTTGCTTTTGGTTTTTGGTTAGTTGTTGGTGGTGGTGGTGGTGGTTTTGACTCTCAGTATCAGGAAGTTTTAGCCCATTCTATAGGAAAAATACTGTAGACTGGCTTTGTCCATTGTTCCTATCCTGTCAGCCCAGGTTCCTTTGGCTGTGGTAGCTTGCAGAGGCCACACCCTTCTGTGCCCTATTTTAGTCAGTCAGATCCCACCTCCAGCAGGAGCCACAGCCTCCCCAGATAGAGGTATCAGTGAGGAACAATGCTCAGAACACATCGGGGACATTTTACATTCAAACTCTTAACAGTGTCTCACAGGTCTCTCCTTCTGCCCATGGCCTTGAAGAAAGGCTCAGCCCTTGCCAGCCCTGTGGCTTTCCTCTCATGCCAAGCAGAAGATGACAGGTTGGCCATAGATATCCTTCAGTGTTTTCTTTTTCTCCCCCTCTTAGGAATTTCGCTGCGGAAGAGGCACAGATCTGCCTCCCTTCATTCATCAGTGTTCTCCTTTGTGGCTGTTAACTGTATTATTTAGGACTTCACTGTCCTCTAGAAGCTATTTTAAGCTACAGTTTTCATGCACAGGATGACTCTGTTTTTGGCATTTTGAGCACATTGCTCTGATTATGAGAAGTGTGAGGTGGCACTACCATTTTACACACAGTAGGAGTTGCCAGAAGCTGCTTTCTACTTCCTGATTCTAGGATATTAAATGACAATATGTGACAGTATGTGACAGCCTCCCTTCCCAGTGGTTATGATAACTTAAAATAGTGCTTATTATATTGATATGATTGATACAGTATCATTTCAACTCTGGGGTCTGGATTCAAATTTGTCTTTCCTCTATACACTTTTTTTTTTTTTTTATCTCTACAGTACATCACCAAACCTTGGTCCCTCAGCTCCCCATTTGCATCATGGCAACAGAGATTGTGTTGGTCTCACATGTTTGTGGAGAAAGTTTATCCTGAGTCTATAAAGCAGTTAGAATCATGTTCCATTTGTTAACATTGATCATTCTTAGAATAACATTGGTGTACATGATATTTCTGTAGCCATTTTATTTATGCAAGCATCTCTCCTTATCTTTCCTCTTCAAGGCAGCATAAGCCCAACATTTTGTTAAATAGCATCACTCTCATCCTGCAACTACGTGTTGTAATGGCTCTTCTTCTCTCTTCGTCTGCATCCCAGGGTCCTGTCTTCTCATCTCTCTAACGTTCTCTGTCTGTCAACAGGGGCGGAGAGGCCTTGGCTCTGTGTTTGTGTGGGCATCTGGCAATGGTGGACGGAGCAAGGATCACTGTTCTTGTGATGGCTATACCAACAGCATCTATACCATCTCCATCAGCAGTACGGCCGAAAGTGGAAAGAAACCTTGGTACTTGGAAGAGTGTTCATCTACACTGGCCACAACCTACAGCAGTGGAGAATCCTATGATAAGAAAATAGTATGTAACCTTTGAATGCCAATTGCCATTCATTTCTTTAGTGTTCACATTGAAAGATAATGCAAGCCATGAGCATGAGTCTGAGTATCATATGGCAACAGCAGTTGAGATTAACCGATGGTACCAAATTAGTCACTATAGACATTAACAGTCTGTTACTGATTCCTGGAAAATGCTTGTCTGAGTCATGGTATTTGAGCATTAGTATAACCTCATTTATGATTAAGCTTCAGGTTTATTTTTTTAATTATTTTATTAGATGTTTTCTTCATTTACATTTCAATTGCTATCCCGAATGTTCCCTATACCCTCCCCCCACCCTGTTCCCCTACCGAAGGCCCCTTGGTCTTGCAAAGCTTCAGGTTTATTAAGAACAAATGATTGGTCTACATTTACATTAGTGGTGGCAGAATAAAAATAAGAAGCACTGTGTGATTCTCAGGTTGGATTCTGGTGTTTCATACAGCTAGTTTATAATGGACAAAGAAGTTTATAAGAAAACTCATGATTATACTTATACTATACACTCACTTGCCTGAATCCATGGGCTCTGTAACCCACTAACTACCCAAGTACAACAGGTTGAAATTACCTTGAAGATAATTTTTTTACTAGTCCTTATTTACCAAACAATACAATATTATAACTGTATACATAGCACTTGTGTGATTAAAGCAGTCTAGACGTGGGCTAATCTCTAAGGAAGGATGCTCAGAAATAAATATGCAAATGCTATGCCATTGTATTTTATATGCAGGACTTAAACATTCTCAGATCTGAAACCAATCTCTTGCAGTTGCCAAGGGTATTTATTCAATGTGTACTAATGCTGTACAAATAGTACTTTTCTAGGGCTACTTAGCCTTCAGAATGTGGAATTATGGGAGTGCAGTGGGGTCCCCTGTTCTCTACCATGCCCTGCTATCTTAGGCAAACAGCAAAAAGATTCAGAATTCAGGTTACTCCTTTGGCCTACCTGAGTTTTGCTGCCTTGAGACATCTTCTACATCAAAGTTCTCCCTTATAATGTGAGGGTTTAACAGTTTGTAGTTCTCGGAGCCTTTGCTGAAATAACTGAAGGTGACAGAAGCGCTTGCCCTTATCGGTGTCTGTGGAAGCTCTGGCTCTTGGAACACCTGCCACTATGCTGCCACCAATTCTAAATGTCAAATGCCATTCCTCTTTTGCTGACCATGGTTTTGCAGTGTCTCAGGATTCTCCTTTCTAGTGCCCAGCTGAGCTGGTTTGCCTGATATTTGAGGAGACACACAGGAACTGGTCATACTGTGAAGAGGCATCTCACATCTCCATAGCATTAGGGAAGACACATTGTGCCAACCCCCAAATCCAAAACACTAAATCCAACAGCTATGATGTGATTCCACATGTGGAGACTGTTTGAAGCATAAAAGTCATTTAAAATATTATTTAAAGTTAAAGACAGGCTGTGTGTGCAACATGCACACATGAAGCATAAATGAATTCTAATTCCCATTCCCAAGATAGCTCATTGTGTGCAGTCATTCCAAAATCTGGAGAAAAAAAAAATTCTATATCCCAAATTACCTAAGGTTCAGAGCATTGACTTTTTGTGTAAGATTAATTTATATCTATTGATCTCTGCCTATGGTTGTTAATTACTAGATTTTTATGTCTGATTTCTCAACTACTCTTTTGTGCATACTTCAGTTACATTTAAAAGATGTTCCAATCTTTCCGTCATTCCTCCTCAGTGACTAAATACTCATAAATCTGGGGCTGGAAAGATGTCTCAGCAGTCAAGAAAACAGGTTGTTCTTCTAGAGGGCCTGGGTTTGGTTCCTGAATCCACATAGCAGCTCACAGCCATCTGTCACCCAAATCCCAGGGGATCCAGTGCCCTCTTTTGGCCTCTGTGGGCACAATATACACGTGGTACACAGACATACATTGAAATAAAAGAGCCATAGACATAAAATAAAAATAAAGTTGAAGCACAAGTCCACTTCTCAGTACCTTCTCTCTCATTTATCAATGAATTAACAACAAACGCAAAGTCAAATCCATAAGGAGAAAGTGCAGAGATGAGCAAGACTAAACGTGTCTGGTTTAATTAAAAACTAATGCCTCTCACCAACAGCTTGACTTCCTTATAGAACGGCAAACATCTAGAGATACCTCCTCTGATTCTCAAGAGAGATCTGTGTGTCTCCTAGCTGGTAGCCAGTGACGACCAGTGCCCCACAATCCCCATCGCTGCACCATGAAGCACCTGAGAAACTCAGAATAAGATTCCCACCGTTTAGCTCTGGAGTCTGAAGATCTGTGGCAAGCTCACACTTGCTTCTAAGCAACTTGTGACCTGGCCAGTCCTGTTGTCCTTGTGGTGCCATTGCGGTGGAAAGAGTATTGATCAGTTTCACAAATGCCTTCTCTAAAAGAAGCATATAGTCTAATCGACAAAATATTAAAACAAAAGGAAGCATGCCCCTTGTCCCCAATGGAACCGACAACATGATTTAGCCTGAATGGCCTCAGAATCATACTGATGAGGTTCATTCCCTAGATATTGTTTTCCTGGGCACTATTGTATTTGTAATTGTGCAGCAGTTGTTGTGATCCCCTGTACAGAACCATGGAGAAGGATGTGCCATACTGAAGTCAGGGAGGGAGCTTGAGGCAGAACCTGGATACTATGGCTGAATGTCTGTGTCCTCCTGTGGGGTCACGTACTTCATTTCCCATTCTCCGACTGGCTGCATATTTAACTCTTCATTATCTCTACTTTGTGCCTTTTCTCTTTTTAAAAGGAAATTTCCATTTATTGAGAATTAGAAGTTTACTATTTTTCTTATGTGCTGATGTCTTCAAACTAGATGTAAAAGAAATAACCCAGTTATTTCCTGATGGAGCTAATTGTGTCTCACCACAATAGTGGACACTGGCTAATGGTTAGGGGATATAACATCTTCTTGTGTAGATCATGGAGCTAATACTAGATTACTGTATTTCTGAAATAAAGACAATTTTATAAGAGCAGCAGTTTCTCACTACAAAGGCCAAAAACTTGTCTATCTCTGCATTTTCTCCTTTGCTCTTCCTATTTCAACTCTCTACTTTTTTGTCTACACCCCTAAATTACCCACAATGGAAGAAAACATTTTGGAACTATTTAAATTCAGTGTCTGACTTCATACTGAACACCTAGTGCTAATCCATCCACTCATCCTTGACCTCCTCAATGGTAAAAAAAAAAATGAGGTGATACCCATGGATCTCAGAGATCCCCATGAGACAGTAAGAGACAGCGTGTGAGCACCTCGTGTGCATGTGGCTCTGTGAGTGGCCAGCATCATTGTCCTTATGTCTGTGCAGCCTTCCGCGTCCTGGAACGGTGGATGGATGGTCATTTCTCTCTTCACAGAGGTTCTTGTTGCACCTTCATTTTTCCAATCCATAAAATCCTGTGGCCTGTTTCACCGGCCCCATAAAGAGAGCCACTGTGATCAGGAACATGTTAACAGCCTGAACATGAGTGGAATTGGCAGCAGCAGCAGAGTTTTATGGTCCAGCTGACCCCCTTTCCTTCCAGATGTCAGGATGATGAATAAGCCCACAGTGCGCTCAGGACCTTGCCACCACCAGGCGTTGAACCTAGACGCCTGTGGTCCCTGGGTGATGCCTGCATCCTGTTAGTGGCATCTGTGATTGAGTGCTACAGGACTGGCAGTGTCTTCTTTGTACTGAGCCCCCTCCCTGAGCCATTCATTTCCTTCTGGTGTTTGCAGCCTCTCTGCGAAAGCACAGTTGTCATTCTTCATTCCTAAGAGCACCTCTGTGACTTGAACCGAGACACTTGCTGAGGATCTAAAGGGACAGGAAGGATCTCTAATCTGCTTCTGGGGAAGCACTTTGTTAAATAAGCTTTACATATCAGGGACAAAAGGTCTTTTCATGATTTGTAAGCAGGAAAACCTAGCCCTGGGTTTCAAAATATAGGGAGAACTGTATACCGGGATGTCCTGCCGTTACTTGTAACTCAACAGTGGGTACTGGCATTGTACATGCACTCTTGTAGACTTGGAGGCTTGGTGGTCTGACAGCTCATTCCAACAACTGAAGCACCCAGACTGTCAAGAGATACAGCAAGAAGCTCTTTTCTTAGCAGAATCATCAGGAGTGACTCTTGTTTGTTTGCAACAAAATCTCACTACCTTGGGCAAGCTGATCACATGGTCTGTCTGCCTCAGCCTCCAGCTGCCATAATTGCAGCTCTGACCTGTCACATCCAGCTACATGGATTTTTTTTAAGGGTTTATTTCTATTATCTTTAATTATGTGCACTCTGAGGAGCATGTATGCACATATTAGTGCAGATGCCATTGGAAGCCAGATGTGTCGGTTCCCCGTGGATCTGGAGTTACAGTAAGTTCTGAGCAGCCTGACCAGATGCTAGGAGCTGTACTCAGCTCCTCTGCTGGAGCAGTGTATTCTTGGAAGCACTGAGCCACCTCTCCAGCCCACCCTGACTAGCTGGTTTAAAGCCATGACTTGAAGTAATGTTTTTCTTAACATAATTGTATACATAATATTCTGTATCTCGTGTGACACATTTACGGTTATCATAACATGTCATAAACATAACATTGTGGCCTTCCTAATGAGAACCTGATACAGCGCTCTGCGCAGAAGCTGCAGCCTGTCAAGATGCTCTGTGAACTCTGAAAACTCTGTGTACAGGGATCATCCTGTTCAATTCTCAGAAGAGAAAACAGAAACTTGGAAGGCTAGGAGTGGAGAGAAGCATACAGCAGGTCAGTCAGGAAGCCTAGATTCTAGTCAAGCAGAATAAAGGCCCAGCCCATCTCTCCCCAGTGTGCCTTCATGCCCCTGACACTCACCAGGGCCATCCCATGTGGAGCCGTGCAGACAGAGTTGCTTTGCCTACCTCCTGTTTGCTTAACAGCTAGCAGTCTACCACATGTCACTACCTTGCTCTTCCTAATTGAATTTCTGGCCCATAATCTTTCCATAGTTCTCTGAGTTAGACACACTAATCGGAAGCAGCGTTAACAACAGGCTCCCAAGATTGTGCCTCCGTGCGAACAAGGCAGGGCTGTGTCCTCTGCAGAGGACCTCTTCCCAGTGCACCGTTTCGGACAGGTGCCCTCCCATTTCACCCTCCAAAGGAGTGTGCCCCTGTGCTCCCTGCGTTTGGGCCACTGCTCCCCCCACCCCCTTCTCAGTCAGTTTTGCTTCCAGCATACTTCGCCTCACTTGACACTATTGTCTACATTCTTCATTGACTGTCTGATTTTCGTGCCAGAGTGGAAACTACTTGAGAATGAAGAGTTTGTCCTGTTGGCTAGAACTGGAGCTCTGTAAGTGTAAAAATAACCATCAGACAGTGGGTAACAGGTGGCCTGTGTAGCTGTAGGAAGGAGTTCTCAGGGACAGGGGCAGGTTCTACTTCCTTCCTGGAAGGTGAACATTGACCAGAAGACATACTATGGTGAATCAAAACAAATGTTATGTATAACAACCCATTCAAGCTATCAACATTTGTCTTTAACCCTCACTACTTCCATGGCTTCCTCAAAAGATCCGTGTATAACTAAAGCTCTACTCAGTCACTCCTACCAGAAAAGAATTTTCTTTCTTTTGGAACCTGTACTGCCTTGGAATACCCACTCCCAACCAACTCATTTGTCCTGCTGTTTAGGCTCTGAGCTCCTTTGTGGCCCTGTTGGGAGAGGTTCTCTGTGCCATGTATTCGGTAAGGTGCATTCTTCTCCCTCAGGCTGAGATCATTTCACTTATATGTGTTGAGAACACACATGCTGCCTGGAGTACCATTGGGGTGGCCACAAGCCAACTCCAGGATTGAGGCGTTGTTACCCCAGGGCTCCTCAGGCCCCTGAGCTGACACATCCCTCCTACAGAGTCCCACCTGCTCCCCAGCTTCCTCCTGCACCCTACCATGTTTCCAGTGCAGTCACTGAGCATCAGACCCTCCCCAGTCCTCTCTGCTCCTTCAAGTTTAGAAAATCTCATTCTTTTTCAAGAGTATGTAAATGGAAGGGCAAGATGAGATGTGTTCAGTAGTTTGACCCACGTTCTCCTCAAAAGGTACCACAGAATGAAAGGCACTAAGCTTGTGTCCCCAATTGCTGGCAGGCTGGGGCACCAAAGCGGTGCTGCCCTGGCTGAAGGTTTGATTCTGTTGCTCTTGTTCTCGAAGGAGACTTTACTCTAAAGCTGTGTTTGCTTATGTTGCTGATTCAGGATTTAATATCTTCCACACTTACTAACTGCTTTGTTGCTGTGCATCCCAGAACAAGATCATTAGCCTTGTTGAACTTCCTTTTCCTTAGCTGTTAATACCGTCTTTGCAAGCCTCCCATGGTTGTGTGGGATGTTCTACATGTGGGCATACTCTCTCACTCAGTGTCAGTTGTTTCTGGTGGTCGTTTGGTGGGAAGCCATGAGGTGGGAATTGTGAGGCTACACTTTAATCCTTGGTTCGTAAATTTAGCACACATGTAACTTTTGCAGGCTGATCATACATTTTTTGGAGTCCTGATTGAATGGTCAGGAAAAAAAAAGTGACTTTGAGACACATGCTCCACTATGTTCATAGCAGCCTTATTTATGATAGCCAGAAGCTGGAAAGAACCCAGATTTCCCTCAACATAAGAACTGACACGGAAGATGTGATACATTTACACAATGGAGTACTACACAACTATTAAAAGCAATTAATTTATGAAAATTTTAGGCAAATGGATGGATCTGGAGGATATCATCCTGAGTGAGGTAACCCAATCACAAAAGAACACACATGATATACAATCACTGATAAGAGGCTATAAACCCAGAAACTTAGAATACCCAAGATACAATTTGCAAAACACATGAAACTCAAGAAGAAGGAAGACCAAAGTGTAGATACTTCATTNCTTCTTAGAATAAGGAACAAAATACCCATGGAAGGAGTTACAGTGACAAAGTTCAGAGCTGAGACAGAAGGAAGGACCATCCAGAGACTGCCCTACATGGGGATTTATGCCATAAACAACCACTATCCCAGACACTATTGCATATGCCAGCAAGATTTCGCTGACAGGACCCTGGTATAGCTGTCTCTTGTGAGGCTATGCCAGCGCCTGGCAAATACAGAAGTGGATACTCACGGTCGTCTATTGGATGGAACACACGGCCCCCAATGGAGGAGCTAGAGAAAGTACCCAAGGAGCTGAAGGGTTCTGCAACCCTATAGGAGGAACAATATGAACTAACCTGTACTCTCCAGAGCTTGTGTCTCTAGTTGCATATGTAGCAGAGGATGGCCTAGTAGACCATCAACAGGAGGAAAGGCCCCTGGTCTATGGAAGACTCTATTCCCCAGTATAGGGGAATGCCAGGGCCAGGAATAGGAGTGAGTTGGTTAGGGATCAGTGCAGGGGGAGGGTATACAGTATATCATCCTTTTCAGAGAGGAAGCTAGGAAAGGGGCTAGCATTTGAAATGTAAATGAAGAAAATACCTAATAAAAAATGTTTTTAAAAAGTGACCTTAAAGTATTTCTAAATGAATGGAAAAGTTCAGAGTGTAAATTAAAGTGAATCTACGAGAGCTTAATGGAAGCATTTCAACTTAGCAAAGAAATGCTTGCTTCTTTTGCAGTCTGGAACTCAGCTGTACATTATGATGGCACAGAAATAACACAAGACAGGATCCCTGTTGGGAGAAGCAACTGAATCCCTTGAACGTCCCACTTCTAGGTTCTCTTAGCTATATGGGAGTGATATTTTATATTGAATTATTCCTTCTTCCTGAATTCTACACCCATTCTATGGTGACATCTATGGATACAGAAATCATCTGCCAATCCTAATTTCTTTCCATTTCATTGTGCTTAATAATGATACAAATTCTGTTCATTTCCTCTTCCCTTCACTCCAGTCTCGGTGTCTAAAACAGTTCACCTAACACATTTCAATGCCAGATCTAAGTCAGCACTAGAAGCAAGTTCAGCCTAGCGGACAGCAAAATCATTTTATGTTTTAAAAATATCTTTTCAGTTGCTCTCTTAACAGGTAGGAGGCAATCTGGCACCTCCAAAATAAAAAGGATCACAGAGCATCAGGGAGAGAGAGGGTACTTACTGGAGGTTGCTATAAAACTTGTCACTTAGGGCCCAAGTCAATCTGTGCTGAGATTCCCTGGAGAATGACATCAGCAGGCAACAATCAAAAGCCCAATCAGCTCCAATAATGAGCTGTGAAGTGTTAGGAAATAAAAGCCTAGGGAGAAAGTGATGGTTCTTCTCAGAGATCCAGGCTGCAACTGAACAATACCCTGCCTGGCTCACCAAGAAAAGATGACATCCCTAACTCTGTGGAGTCCAAAACCCCATCTGCTACTGATCCTCTGAGGCTGGAAATCTAATTCGCCCATCAGGATAGCTTTGATCTGCTCGGGGCCTGCGCCCTCTCCAGTTTCCTTCTCGGTGATGGACGCAAATGATATTTTCTTGAGCAACTTCAGTTCTTTTGGATACAAATTCTGTTTCTGATTTGGATGGTGAATTGAGGGAATTTGGAGCATGCGAGACTGCCACCGGGATGGAGACCAAATTCTGAGACGTTCTCAAGGGAGTCTGAAGTCAGAGTGTATCCACCCTGTTGGGGACTGCACACTGGAGGCCACTTTCCTTGGGGGTACAATGGCAGATCCTAATGGCCTGTTTCCAGCACCTTGTGATAAGTGGGGCTACTTTTGTGGCTCCAGTTCTGAACCGTCATTTTTCTTTTGGGTTGCACATCCCACAGTGCATATAGACATAAACATCCCCTGCTATTCTGCCATCTTTTCATGCGAGAACCTTACCTTAGATGCTCCTGGTAATTTACACCTCACATTTCTCCCACTGGCAGTAGCTTCCTATTGAAATGATCCCTGTGGAATTCCACTTAGAGCAGAGAAGGAAGGGAGATATCTTCATTTTACTTTTCTTACCCCGTCAGGGTCCCATCACCTTCCTGCTTCGCTTCCCTCCAACTAATTTACTTCAAATGATTGAAAAAAAAAAATGTTAGAGCACAATGATGACTTGAATGCCACACAGTGCTGACATTGTCATCTCTATGTGACAGTTCTAAGTAGCTCTTTATGTAAGCACATGATACGGGTGTGTACCTGGTACCTATCAAAGGATGAGGCATATTTGTGCTATTGACCTAGCATCAAAAACTGTTCCTTGCCCATGTTTGGCCAGAGCTGGTTGTTTTTAATGTTCAAAAGTGCTTCCCACACTTGGCATGTCTATTCTGGACCCACATTGAAAGTTGTCATGTACAACTAAAGAGTAAGGAGGGAAATGTCATGGAAAGGCTTGAATCCAGGCACAATTCATGGGGAAAAAAATTAACAACTTGCACAAATGAATGCAATGATAGATGAGGTAAAATACCAAATTTTCATCTCTCAAGACCATGTCTCAAAAACAAGGAGACCTATAAATAAGCCATTTCTGATATATTCATGGTTGGACTCAGAGACTAGTACCTTAGAAAAGTCCCCTGTGGTTTCAAGAGGGGAAGAAACGCCTTCTTAAAGAGTTATTTATTGACTGTGGGATGGCAACCCCTTCCTCAGTTGATGCTCACTTTCTCCTAGAGGTGGGCTCTACAAGTTCCCTCTCCCCACTGTAGGGCATTTCATCTAAGGTCCCTCCCTTTGAATCCTGAGGGTCTCACCTTCCAGGTCTCTGGTACATTCTGTAGTGTGCCCCCAACCTCCTATCTCCTGAGGGTTGCCTGTTTCCATTCTTTCTGCTGACACTCAGGGCTTCTGTCCTTTTCCCCCACCCAATACCAGATCATCTTTCCCTCTTTCTCCCCTGCTCCCCCGAAAAGAGTTATTTATTGTGGTGGGCATGTGATGTGTGAGGGTGGGAACAGCTCTCTTTCCACCTTTACATAATGTTAACGGATCAAGCTCAGCTCACCATGCTTGCACAGTAAGTGTTTTACCCACTGAAACATCTTACGAACCCCAGAAATCCCCTGGAAACTAATAATCTAGCAACTCCACTTCTGGTATTCTATTCAAAAGCATTTTCAATCAGATTTTCAAAAATGTTGTGCACTCCCATGTACATTTGAAGCACTGTTCAGCAGCCAAACATGGAAGCAAGCCCTATCGATGTCCATCAACACACAAGGAATTTAGGCAGTAAAGCACACTGGAGTATTAGTCACTTTTTTAAAAAGGAGGGAAACACTGTCATATGCTACAGTATAGATGAAGTTTCAGAACATCATATAAGTTAATTAATCCACTCAGTAAGGGAAAGATACTAAGTGATTTCCCTTAGGTGAGTTACTTAATCAAACACATTGACACAGGAAGCACAGTAGTGATGGGAAGTAGAAAACAGAGCAGTAGACATTCTGAGTTCCATCCATACAGGTGAGACAGATCCTAGAATCCAAGACAGTGGTGTCTAGTTAATAATAAGATACACACAAAACTTGCCAGGAGGGTTAACTTATACTTTTCAAAGATCAATTAGAAGACTAGGAAGTGTCATTACATATAGGGGGATACAGTTCTATTTAACTACGTAACCGCATCTCTGTAGTTCTCCATACTTATTTTCCCATTTCCTTTGTGTCCGTATTCATCGTTATGTGAGATGGGTCATCTGGTAGCATGCCGTGTGTCAAAAGAAACGAGGGAATGAATGCTAGGCATGCTACATTTTGAGAAAGTGAGTGTACCAAGATGTTTCTCTAGGTCTCGAACATGATGGAAAATTCCATTCAGCCTCCTGGAGCATAGAAGGAAACTGTAGGGGTGATTTGCAGGCGGGTACCCGTCTGCTTCCTACACCAAACTTGGCTATCCCACAGTCCTCTTAGAAAAACAAAGGCTGTGCTTTCTGCTGCCTCTCCTCACTGCCTTTCTGCCCAGCTTTCACATCAGCCCTCTTCTTTGTGATATGTGGTGACATTCTTGTCTTCGTGCCAAAGAAAGGTTCATTGATGTCATCCAGTGACTGCAGCAAGCCACTGATTCATCTCCCCATCAAACACAAAATCAGTCCCAAGGGAATAAAATGAATTACTGTCGAGGAGGGAAGACTTTTAAAACAAATCTGAGAGGTATCACACTGGTTTCTAAAGTCATATTCCATAGTATTTAATTTCTCTTTTTAAGAAGAATTTAAATTTAATTTTCTTTCATAGCGAGACAGTAATGAAGCCCAGGATGGGAACCAGTGCCTCTGCTGGATGGTAATAGAATTCAGTCAGAGCTGAAGTGAACTGGATTCAAGCCAAGAAAATAAAATGATCTAGTTTTCACAATTTGATTGCAAGGTAAAAAATGGAAAAGTAGCTAATCTCCTGTATATAACGTACAAGCAGACACTGCCTTAACTGTGTGTGAGATGCAGGAAGTCCACCCTGGCTTTTCCTGGTGTGAAGGCTGTGAAGCTTTTGAGGAAGTCTTAATTCATCCATGCAACATTTTTTATGAATTCTCAAAAAGTCCACAAGCAAGGGTAGCCTCAGGGGCAGAGACTTGTGTTTGAAAGCTGTCATTCCCCCAGTTACAATTTGGACAAGTCAGGGGCTGTATAGTTTCATCTTGTGATACCTGGTGTGGTGTCTGGGGGTTCATTCAACACATTTAATTTTAAGTTTAAAATGCGGGTCCTTGAAGTGACTTCCATTTCAATCCAGAGCAGAACTAAGGTGGGACACAAAAAGGGTGCACTGCAGACTCTTAGGAGGTACCTTGAGGTTCTGAGTTGTGGTTCACCCCAGTCCTGCTCTGGTTTTAATGAAGTCAATATCCAGTCAAGTTTGGTTTATACAGGCAATCCTTTGAAAATGGATGGTCACACAAGTCTGGAAACATTGAATTTAAAATTAGTCTTTAATTCTTTTCCATCTGCTTTGTGAGTAAACTTCTTGCTATGACCATGACTATCCTCAGGGTCTAATTTGTTTTTTTTTTTTTTTACTTTTGTCTTTCAGATCACTACTGATCTAAGGCAGCGATGCACAGACAATCACACTGGAACATCAGCCTCAGCCCCCATGGCTGCTGGTATCATTGCCCTGGCCCTGGAAGCCAAGTAAGCCTTGACCTCTCTTTCTTACCTCTGGTGACAAGCCCCTAAGTCTAAGGACACCCTCCTCCACCCCCATATATGTAGTCATTAGCACAGTAGGCCAGGAGATAACATTCCATGCCAGTGTTTAAAATCTCAGCGATTGGGCTTTTCATACATTTTTTGTTGGTGGGAATAGTGGCTCACACCTGTAGTCCCAGCACTTCAAAGGTCGAGGCAGGAAGACTGCAAGTTTGAGACTAGTCTGGGCTACATGACAAGTTCCATGTTCCCATGAGATCCATAACAAAGGATGTTTTATGAGACCCTGTCTCAAACTAGCAAACAAAAGGCAAAACAGCAACCAGAACTCATTCAGCGAGAGTTGGGATTTCTATATGCTTGAACAAGCAGGCTGTGGGATGCCTTCGTTCTGGAGACACAGTCTTAGCCAGTTGGCTGCAATAGTCTTGTCCTGTTGGTTTTTCTTTTAGTCTGGGAATGTTCGGGTTGGCTTTCGACAAGTTAGTAGCACCGCCCTCTCTGTCCCCCTTCTCCTTGGTAGCTCAGCAAGGCAGCTCAGATTCCTTCAGTGCTGTCACAGATTGGCTCTATAGAACAGGGTATGTCAAAGTCACATGGCAGGGTCCCACAGGCAAGGACAACCGATTTATCGCAGCTTTGCTCTTGGCCCTTCTAGTCAAACTGTGTTTAAAGCCCTCTGAAAAGACTCCATAAGCTGTATATAACACCTCCTCCACTCTCAAAACAAATGGGTCATTTGACATAGCTCTTTGAAAAGCTTGTGCAGATTCAAAATCTCTTTTCCTCAATCTCAAAATGTAAGATGTCCAGGAATCTGAAAGTTAGTTCTCTTATAAACTTAACACCCAGATTTATTTGATAAACTTATTTCCTGCTATTTCTGTCTGTTCTTATCCCACACGTTGTAAAGATGCTCGTCTTTAGTGTATCAGTGAAGTGACTGAGTCCTCGCTAAAGGTTTTGTACCATGCCTATAATTAGCACCATTTCTGAAAACAAATTCATGATCCAAAGACTTTTTTCAGTGGGGGATTTAAGGGTCTGTTCTCCGAGGCTTTCCCTGAATGAAGATACTAAGAAAATAGAACTACACTAAGGACATCAACATTTCTCAAAAACGAGCTTGGCATTCCTCCCCTTCAGTCTAGGCGCTCCCTAGAATGCAGTACTGGCAAGTGCGAAGGAGGAGACATGAGACTGAGGAAGCGTGGGCTATGATATTATATATATATATATACATAATATATATGACATTATATATCATACATGTATATGATCATATACATATACATCATATACATATACAAGAGCTAATGTTCTTAACCGCAGAACCATAACTCGAGTCCCTCTTTGGGTTCCCTTTTGACAAGACTAAATGTGAAGTCATTTTAAACATCCTCTATCTGTTAAGGTATGGGACAAAGGTCTGGCAAACAACTGGCACTTACACTGTGAAATTCTCAACTTTACAACTTTTCACTCAATGTTTTGACAGCAGAAGTTCATTAAGTATCTGTGTTTTTGTTTGTTTGTTTTAACTTGCTAGACTCTAAATAGGACCTTTGAGGGAAAAAAAGTATTTTTCCCTGAAATTCTAGGTGGTTTTTCTGGAGTATTTTCTTATCCGTGAAATATTGGAGGGAAATAAAAACCCAGAATTTATAGCCATCTTACACTCACATAAAGACCAGAACCTCAGACTCAGACTTGGCCTCCCAACATTGTAACTACTGTTGGACACACTAAGCTGATTCTCCATTCTTTTAGAAATTACTATGACCCCATCTCATTTCCAATGACAGTTCTTTTAAATACTATTGACACTGATAGGCACACCCCACTCAGTGGCACAGGTCATCTGGAGTCTGCAGAACACAATAAAGAATGCAGCTATTTTCCTTACTTTTCCAGGTTGAGAATTTTTTAACATTTGCTCCTGCCAAAATGGGCATAGGCAGAGGGAAACCTATATTCTCCAAATATAGGTTATCTGGAAACCACGGTATTTTTAGAGTGTAGCAAGCCAGTTCTGCCATAGCCCTACAACAAGTGATAAATAACCAGTCATGTTTATGAGAAGAAATAGGTCTCTCACTGTAACTCTATTGATTTAACCTATGGCCAACCTCTGCCTGTAAGGGAAGCTGAAAATTACAGGAAAGAAGTCCAACTTCTCTAGAAGTGGGTCAAGAGTGGCATTAAACTAGCACCAGAATAAGCACTGGGGTTGACTTTGGGGCAAAAATTATCTAAAAGGAAGAAATTGCAGAGAGGAGCTCAAATAACAGTGTACGGAGGCTGCAATTGCTCTCCAGCTAAGCCTGGGCTATGCCCGGCTCATTACCCACTTCCGGAGACCTAGCCTTGCAATCTTCTCTTACGATCAGTAAGTATGAGCCATGGCATTTTGATATTCAGCCCTCACAAGCTCAAGCTGATGGTCCTGCCTCGAAAGGGAACCTGAGTGGAAGCCTCAGCAGACAGAACTGCTGCTTGCAAGGCCAACCTTCTTTTCGGGTGCTCAGCCTGCTCATACAGAGCTTGCTAGGCAGCAGATAGGTTAAAAGTCAGCATGCTGCAAGCAGAGGAGCTAAGCTGTGTCTAACTGCAGGCCCCTGTTACTTCTACACTGAAAAAACAAGTGTGTCCTACCCTCCCAGGTTACTAGATGGCTGTGTTTGCTTGGCATAGGGACAAGGAGGAAAACTCAAATCATCATGTTCCTTGGTCTGCTTCCTCTGTGTTCCTGGTCCCTGCCTACCTCTTGGGGACTTGTTGAGATCATGAAGAATGTGAATCGCATTACTGACAGTACTTTTTACACTGGCATCAACTAAGGACAAAGAAAATAAGTACAAAACAGAATCTGCTATGTTTAAAGTGTATAGACATAGTTTTTTGTACACTAGAGAAGTAATAGGTACTAGGTGTTAGGGTTATCAAAAGATGAATGTAGCATGTGGAAGTATGCCAAGGTTATCTGCAGCAGTGAACTTTTTACAGAAGGACTTGATGTCTATCTCTGAGGTTTGCTGAGGGTCCTGACGCCAGTGCCCACAGAGACCCAGACAGAGGTGATGGATTCTGTCCAAGAGTGGATGATATGAACTCTTCCTCTTCTCTTCTCCTTGTCAGTCTTGCCTCTCTAGTTAATCGAGTGCTGTCTCCCTTGTTCCCTCAGACTTCTAAATTCCGTGAGAAATTCCTAGATAAATGAAAACTCCATCATCTTAAAGGGGAGTAAAACTAACTTTTGTGTTAAAGAACTCTTGACACATTTATTGTTCCAGAAAGCTTGTAGTATGCCAGGAGTTGGGATCTTGTAGATTTTAAAATAACTTAATGGTTCTTAGCAGATTGAAGAGGAAATACAGACTCAGAAGTTACTAGGGAACTAATTGCCATGGAGGCTGTTATTAAAAATGGTATGCTGCCATGGAGTCAACCTGTAGATGGTCAGCTAGAATGGGCATGCTGTGGGTTCCTCTTCTTCTGTGGAGTGGTTCTGATGTCAGCTAAGCAGTGCAGGATGGTACGCATCTGTAAGCATCTGCATCTAGACCTCGGTGTTCACTAGTGCTCGAGATTCAGAGGATAGATGGCAAAAAGACAGTGATAGCAAATGATGATTTCTGTAAAAACAATTTATACCATTGAGAAAATGGACATTCAGAAGAGTGTTTGGACCAATACACCATATTTTGACGTAACCCTTCCGAATCCTAGACTGGAGTTCCTAGTGCAGGGAAAGACCAACATCAACATGAAACTGAAATGTCGAGGTCACGATTGCAAAGAATCCTTCACTGGAAGCATGTAAAATATACATTCAGCAATCAGGGAGTGTTAATCTGTATAAGAAGTGACTTTTAAATAGAGGGATTGAGTCCGGCAAGATCTTCTAAAATTATTCAAGATATAGAGGCTATGGCTAGAAAGACCTTTCCATGAATCATTGGTTTAAATTATCTAAAAGCCTTTTTTCTCAAATTCCATTTGAAGAAAGCTAAGGAGGCTAAGGAATAACTTACTTTGAGAAAACCTAATACAGTTAGATTTAAACTTAGAGAATAAACAAGTGTGTGTGTGTGTCTGGTACATATTAAACTTTGGCTGCTCTAGTGCCTCATAAACACACATGTACAAATGCACACATTGCCAAAGGGCTTCATCCACTTGCTCTTTATTTCTTGTCTGTTATTTCCTATTTCTACTGGTTTTTAGAATATGTCACATAGGCTCACATTAAACACTTAGTCTGTAGAATATTCTAGGTTGTTTAGATAATTGTCATGGTACTGCTATTTTCATGTGTAATACTTTCCTATTGAAACTTAAACTTAAATTCATTTGGAATAAGAATTATACGGTATAATCTTTATTTATATTTAGATAGCAATTATATTCAATACACGAAAAAATCCTTAAGGCAGAATGGTCTATCCAGAGAGAATTGAGTAGGGCATAACAGAATTTAATTATTTTTAAGTCACTAGCTATTAAAGCTAAATTCTCACTAGGGAAGCAAATATTCACTGGCAGATATACACAAATCATTCATGAAACCATATATATATATATATATATATATATATATATATATATATATATATATATACTCTTGGGAGAATGACTATGGGTGGGTTGCAAATAAAAATGGCTAGTACTTCACACTGGGGCAGTGCTCTCTTTCATAGTCTTTATGACATCTAAGCATGCCATCTTTAACAAGGTTGATTCTTAAATACAGATTAATTCATCTATGAAAACTATTTTTTCTCCTTTCTATAGGAGGACTGAGTCCTAAGTGAGCTAGCAGTTACTTGCTTGTATGAATGTAGTTTTCACGCTTCTGGTCCTTCTGTTATTGATAGTCAGTCCTTAGTGACTGGTCACTCCTTTGTTTATGTGAGTCCCTTGGGAGCTCCTAGGGGAAGTCCCTCCACCTTTGGTCCTGAGTGGGAGAGATCCTGTCAGACCCATGATGGCCCAAGTGAGAAGAAAAGCCACAAAGCCAAAGGATGATACACACCATCTGCTATGGCTTTAAAATAAAGTTCTGAATAGTCTTTTCTCGAGAGATTAAATGGTCTATGGTTTTTGTAAATGGAAAAGCCCATCAGTGCAGGTTTTCTATCGCTCTGTCTTATCAACCACCATGTCTTTTGCCTTACCTTTCCCTACATGTTGTCCAATTGGTAAGTACAAAAAATGAAGGGCAGCACCCTGATGTATGATCCACTTATTGTAAGATACCTAGAGCTGCTGAGATTTCTGAAGTTTGTGACAAGCTAGGTCTGAGTTAAAGCAACTCACTCAGATCTTCAGATTCTGGGAACTGTACATAATCAGGGGAGATCCATACAAGGATTCGATAGCCACAAGCATTTCTAAATATCAGGCTCAGCATCTGGGAAATGATACCCTGTAACCAGCCTTATCTTCACTTTTGTTGTCGTCTTAATTAAAAACACATCTCACTATTAACTGTTCTGTTGAGAAATTTCCCAAGAGCCACATTGAGCTCTATGAAATGTTCAGTGGGTGGGGAACACAGATGTGTTTGATTATGAAGGTAGCATCGCAAAAGACATACCCACTCCTTTCTTTAGGCAGAGTTTCACTCCACTTATAATGTAGAAAATCCACATGCATTGAGACATCCAGGCACAAGTGCCCAGATTCTGTGCAATCACAAGGACAAGGGACCGGACATCACATCCACGCTTCCTGGTCTACACTCTTAAGTTTCATGAGTACTGTAATACTGCATTTCAGACTTGGAATTCTGCTGAGGTTTCTGGCATGAGAAGGAAGAGTGAATTAAAAGGCAATCAGGAAAGAGTTGACAAGGTTTGTGGGGTTAAGAACAGCAAAGCAGCACACATTTCAACTTGAGACTGAGCGGACAGGGTAGGGATGTACTGTCCTGGATTATTCCCTATAGTGAAATAATTGTAACCAGACACACAGAGCAATTACCATGGGCCTTCTGCCAGGACTGTGAATGAAAATAGCTTTGTTATGTCTACATACACACAGACAATACACTCTGTCCTCTAGCACTCCTCAAGTTCAAATTATATAGAAGCCAATTTTCCCTGGACTCGCCTGACTTTGTACCTTAAGCAACAGTTTCAAAGAGGATGACTTCCAAAGGTGTCCATTATGACTGGAAAAGCCCTGTTCAGTAGACTCATTCACTTGAGTTGTCTTGAGAGCCAGCCAGTGTTTCCATCCCCTTAGATGCACAAACAGCACCATGTTGGAGACTTGAACTGCTGCAAAGACAAACTGAAAACAGAAATTTCTAAAGGATTCTTACCTGATTCTTTTTGCTTGGCTGTATTTAGCTGTATTCTGATGCCAAGATGTGCTTGCAGACAGGAGCCTGGTATGGTTGTCTTCTGAGAGGCTCTGCCAGCACCTAATCAAGGCAGATGCAGATACAGCCAACCATTAGACTGAGCCCAGTGATCCCAATGGAAGAGTTAGGGGAAGGGCTGAAGGAGCTGAAGGAGGTTGCTACACCATAGGAAAAACAACAATATATACTAACAGGACCCCTCAGAGCTCCCAGGGACTAAACCATGGGCCAGTCCACTATAGCAGAGGACTGCCTCTTCTGGCATCAGTGAAAGGGTGGGCACTTGATCCTGTGGAGTCTTGATGCCCCAGAAAAGTGGGGTGATAGAGGGGTGAGGCAGTGGGTGGGTGGGTGGGAGAGCACCCTCTTAGAGCCAAAGGGGAGGGGGAGGGGAGGGATGTTTATGGAGGGGAGACTGGGAAGGGGGATAACATTTGAAATGTAATCAAATAAAATGTTTAATAAATAAATGAATAAATGAATAAAATGTCTTTCACTGAAAATATGCAATTCTTACTATTACAATATTTTCAAATAAGAATGGTTCTTATTGCTATAGCAATCATCAAATCTATTTCTTGTACCACTGAATAAATCCTGTTTTTAAGTAACCAAACATCAGGAAAGTCCCATATTATACACATCTAATATATGTAGGAGGAAGCATATACTATTTGGATATATATGTTTTAGATTGCTTCAAAGGAGTCTGGCCAAAGTATGGGTAACTGGTGGGGGTGGAGAGAGAGAGAGAGAGAGAGAGAGAGAGAGAGAGAGAGAGAAGTAAGTAGATTTGATGTGTATTTTTATAGGTACAAAATTACCATACATTCAGGAAATGCATGAGATTATATATCTTGAGAAAAAGGAAGAAAAGCAGGCTAATGTCTAGTTGTTTTGCTGAACTTAGCCTGGTGTCATTTATAGAAATAAATATACTTGATGTTTTCCCATGGGATTCTAGGAATTCTAAGCATAAAACCTGGTGAGACTAGATGTCCCTGGGCCTAGATGCCTTGCAGTGAGAACTTTGGTAAATGTCTTGGGCAATTATTGACTGGGTTTTGTGTGCCAACTCCCACAGCAGTTATTCTGATCATTTTTTAATCCTCAGAAAATGCCTACTACTGTGCTGATAAATGTTATAAATGACTGAAAGTTTACTTTTTGAAGAGAACATCAGTGAATATGGATTTCTTTGCATTATAAATTGCATGCCTGCTCCTGCGTTCTTTGCTGTGCAGGATACTAACAATAGATTACCCTTTACAAGAGTACCCAATAACTTTGCTTAGGAAACCTACTAATATCTTCATGGGTTTATAGGCAATACGTAAAAATTAGTATTTCAATTCAGTCTCTTAGGAGATTTTGAATTTTACTAGTTGCTAAGACAGTTTTGTTCTTAATAGTGCCTATGGTTAACCTCTAAGGACTAAACATATGCTTTTCCTTGGGTCCATTACTTACATCATTGGTTTCTATCTAGTCAATTTCAGCAAAGCCTATAGAGATACATTCCTGGGAGGGCTCATCCCCTAGCTCCGTCCAGGATCTCTGAGGACTCTGTCTTAGAACCCATTACCATTCAACTCTGTTTTGGCACCTTGCGATGCTGTATAGTTTTTGATAATTTAATTTTTAAGAATGTAATGTATCAGTGCTGTGTTTACACCATGTCCTCCCTCCTTCACATCCAACCCTCACTCAATCTTAAACTCATGACCTCTTCTTGTAAAATAGGATGTGTGTGTGTGTGTGTGTGTGTGTGTGTGAGAGAGAGAGAGAGCATGTGTTGCATATGTATGTATGTATGATTCTAACTTGCTGAATCCACTTAATATTGCTCAAATGTACATGTTTAGAGCTCAGCATTTGTGATTTCTTACTCTTATTGGGAGATCAGCCCTGGAAATGATGGCCCTCTCTCTAGTCAGTTATTGCCTATAGCTCTTCATTAGGGATGAGACCTTGGGAAATTTCTCCAGTCTGTGTTGGCATTGCCACTGTTTGGTGGTGGTGGTGGTGGTGGTGGTAGTGGTGGTGGTGGTTGTTATTGGTGGTCGTGGTTTGGCTTTGGTTTGTTTGTTTGGTTGGTCGGTCGGTTGGTCGGTAGGTCGGTTGGTTGGTAGGTCGGTTGGTTGGTTGGTTGGTCGGTTGGTTGGTTGGTTGGT
>NC_034590.1:129645517-129655982 GCF_900095145.1 Mus pahari | reverse complement strand
GGTTGGTTGGTTGGTTGGTTGGTCGGTTGGTTGGTTGGTTGGTCGGTTTTGAGACTGAGATTCTCTGTGTAGTCCTGGCTCTCCTGGAACTTGCTCTGCAGACCAGGCTAACATTCAACTCAGAGACTCACCTGCCTCTGGCATGTCAACTGGTCTTGTTGAGATTTTATAGGTACAGCCACCCTGTCATATCTACAACACAATGTCAAGCAGTAGGCAACTTGTTCCTCTGGCTCTTACAATCTGTTTGTCATCTCTTCTGCAATTTTCAGCAAGTCTTGGGTATATGGGTTGTGCTGCAGATCTTTCTATCACCTTTGGTTGAGTTTTTACAAATCAAGAGGGGGTTTGTATGTTTGTTTAGAAATTTTTATATATTTTTCGCATTTATTTTTGAGTGGTTGTTGTTTTTGTTGTCATTGTTAGATAAATAGTTGTCAGTAGATAGTAAGTCCAGACTTGCCTGTAATTCAGTTTGTAGCCAAGGCTAGCTTCAAGATCACTCTCCTCCTGCTGCAGTCCAAGATGGTGTATATAAACACACGCAGATCTGGGCTGACTTTTGAATCCATATATCCTATGCCTACCCTGATTTGGGCCTATGAATTTTACTAGAGCATTTGTTTGTTTCATACATTCTAAACAGAATAACTGTCCATATGCCTAATAGGGATGAATTTTAGCAATCAGCTGACACTGTGTATGTCTGTGTGTGTGTGTGTGTGTGTGTGTGTGTGTGTGTGTGTGATATTCTTTTTAATAAAACATTAACTTAGTACATTTTCCATCAGTGTGGGAGGAGAAAGGAAAATATAAATGAAACATTAAGAAGCACGTCAATCATATTGGCATCAACAAGTCAATTGTGGCATTTGTCACTTTGAAATCCTCTTATAATGTATCCACTATAATATAAACTGATATAATATATACCTGAATGGAGCCCAAAACACAGTATGTGTAGCCCACAAAATAATTTTAATCATCTACTTTCAAGTGTTCCCCAGATCACAATGATAAACCCCTAAAGGCATAAGAATCAATATTAAACCAATTAAATTTAATTGATTAATTAATTAATCAATTAAACCAGTGACTAGTAACTTAGCAGGTAATACTGCTTAAACGCAATGAGTAAGTGGATGGTAGGGAGGGAAAGAGGAAGGAAGGGTAGAGAGGGGAGAAGGAAGGAAGGCAAGAAGTCTTCCTGCAGTTGTTTCAGTAGTGTGTACAGGTGTCAGTTTCAGAGTCTGCAGGAAGTAGACTACTGGTCAACAAGTTTCATTTTAAATATAAATGCTGACCATATAAAGAAATATTAGTTGAATTGTCCTTGCTACTGTAATTTATTTATTTTGAGAGACATTTTCACAAGTCGGAAATGGTAACGTATTTTACAAATCGTAGTCATAAATGTATATTATCATTGTTTTGATGTCATTGAGCACTGTGCTAAGGACTGGTATACTTCTGAACAAACATGTCATCCATGCTGATAGTGTAGGGAGAACACATGTGTATCTGGTTTTGAGCCTGGCTCCTGCACACTTATATTCCTATTAACAGATGGAAGGTAATGAACCCAAGCAAAGTATGTTGTGGTTCAGGATGGTTGTAGGTTAGAAGAAAAAAGGACCAATAATGACAAAGGATAAGAAAAGCCGTTAAAGAAGTGATCACATGCATGCTATGATCGTAGTTACAGAGTAATCCGATTTACTTTATCCTTAGGTGTCTTCAGTTCTTCAGTTCTAAAGTTGGTAGCCACATTAGCTACATTTTACCTACTTCATCTGCTTGTAATTGCCCATCATGGCTAACACTTGATGTAAAAAGCCAGACAGTCAAAAGAGAAAGCCTGAAAAACAACCCATTTGTATGATGGAAAACGGGTTGATAACTGCTAGTATCACTTCAAAGACTGAAATTTTACGTCAGGTCATACAGACATACCAAAAAGACTTTATGTTGATGCCCAGTAGTCATTCTAAATATCTAAAATACTCAGTTTATAACCAGAGGGTGAGGAAACAAGGGAAAAGACTGAGTAAATTCTGAGGCAAGGAGGTGTGGTCTCTTCGCAGTGCTGGGAGGTCTTCTTGCAGAAGCTCTGGGAATCCTTTACAAATGTCCTCAGAGAATGCTGCCCATGACAACTTAGCGGAGAGCATGCTTTGCTGGGCTCTTACTCCCTGCTCTGCACTTAAGTGCCTTTGGAATGGACATTTAATGGCCTCACTCGCTATAGCAGATGTATTCAATTTTATAATTTTTATTGTGTTAAAACTCTCAATTACATGGGATCCCAAACCTGAAATATGAAATAATGGTTATCAGTTTGGCTGGGAATTGTATAACACTGGAAGATTGCCCAGAGGATTTCTGGTCTGTTGGGAAGCATTTTACTGAGCACACTCTAGGAGAACAATAGTGGAATGTGGGCTATTTAAGAACAAAGCTGTATTTTGAGAAAAGATTCTAAAAGCAAATTGTCAATTGATGTGCCTTTGTTAGGCAAAATTTGAAGTGAACAAAAGATACATTAGGTTTAGCATTGGAAATGGTGCATAAGTTGAAATAAAAAATATTGAGGCTTGGTTATGTTTGTATATGGGGGTATGAGAGAGAGATTAAAAGAGAGAGAGAGAGAGAGAGAGAGAGGTGTATGGATGTATTGTTTTATGATTTTTTAATTAAAATGTTCAATTAGCACATATAGAATTAGGTTTTATTCTGACATTTTCATCCACTTGTTGACTAATCACGCTGCTTCTTTTCCTCCATCCTCATAAATGCCATGCCCCTCAGAGCCTGTCATGTGCTTTTCCACCCACTCATGGCCTCCTTCCTCGTCATATGTATCCTCTTGTCACCAGTCCCTTCCTCAGCACCTCTTCTTCCTCACTCATGGTCTTCTTTCTAGTTTCATAATCTATATCCACCCTCCCCCCACTTAACATATATGCATATAAACATACTAAGCCAGGATCTCATATGCTAGAACAGCTAGGATTTTTGTCTTTCTGTTCAGCCTCACATAATGGAATGCTTTCCAGCTTTGTTGAGTTTCCTGCAAAATTCATATCATTTTTCTTCACAACTGAACCAAATTCCATTGTGTATATATGCCACATTTTACTAACATTCACCTGTAGATGAGCGTTGAGGCTAGTTCCAATTTTCTATTATGAATTATGTAGCAATAAACATGGATGTGCATGTGTCTCCATGGCAGGAAACTCTCCTTCTGCTATATGTCCAACAATAGTTGTTTAGAATCTTTGATTTTTAATTACTCAAGAAACCTCTTTAATATTTTCCATATACACTCTCCTAACTTGAACTCCCACCAGCAGTGAATACGTGCTCCTCCTTCCCCACTTCCTTTGTTGGATGTCTTCGTGTTAGCCACTCTGACTAGGAGGAGATTAAGCCTCAAATGTATCTGTAGATTAAATTCCTCAGATGGCTAAGGATGTTGAATACTTCTTAGGGTTGTTCTGTTGAGAGTCATCTGTTTGTTTCATTGATGCATGTTTTGATTGGCAGAGTGTTTGGTCTTTAAGTTCTGGGGAGGTTTCTTTTTTAATGTATTCTAGATATTAATCCTCAGTCTGATATATAGCAGGCAAAGGCGTTCTCTCATTCTATAGATGCACTGTTGGCTCCGCGGGGAGTTTTCTGTGCTGCACAGAAGCCTTGTAATTTTATGCACATCTGCTTCTTAGTTCTTGGTGCTGTTTCCTGTGCTATTAGAGTCCCATTCATAAAGTTCTTACCTTAACTTCCATCCTTAAGTATGTCTGTGTGTTTCCCTTTCAGTATTTCAGGCTTCACATGAAAGTCTTTAAGCCATACTAGATTTTTGTTTTGAATGAGGGACAGGGATCTGTTTTCATTTTTCTCGGAATGGATATAGACTTTTTTCCTGTACCACTAGTTGCATAGGTTGTCTTTTTTCCAGTATATGTTTTTGATACCTTTTTAAAAATTAAATGTCCATAACTGTATGGGTTTACTTCTGAGTCTGCTATTCTATTCTACAGGTATACATATCTGTCTTTATACCAGCACCAAGCTGTGAGAGTCTGTTTTATCTTTTAATCGTGGTGGTACTTGTAATCATCAAAGTCATTCTTCCAGTTTGCCGATGTTATATTGGAAGCAAACTAATGTTTCTCCAACACTCACAGATGCCTGCAAGAGCACTTCATGGCCACCAGTCTTATTATCAATAAACCATTTTAAAAACCAAGACTGGGCTGGCAAGTTGGCTCAGTGGGTAGGAGCACTGACTGCTCTTCCAAAGGTCCTGAATTCAAATCCCAGCAACCACATGATGGTTCAGAACCACCCATAGTGAGATCTGACGCCCTATTCTGACACGTCTGAAGACAGCTACAGTGTGCTTGTGTATAATAATAAATAAATCTTCAAGTCTGAGCAAGCAGGGCCAACTGGAGTTAAAAGAGGTCCTAGAATTTGGTTCCTGATAGCCACATGAGGGCTCATAACCATCTGTGCAGCTACAGTGTACTATATACATTAAAAAAAAAAAGACTATTGTCACTTGAGTTCTGGCATATCCTTTAAAATGGTGTGTCATATTACCATGTATGTAAATACCTACATATATGTACTTATGTGTGCATCTTCCTTGTGCAATCTATTTCAAATATTCTTAACATTGATTTTATCATAAAAATATTTTATACTTTATTATCTACTAGTTGTGCATGTATTGCTTTCCCTTCAGATCTTAGTCACTTCTTAGCACTCCTTTTCATGATAATTACATTTTAAATCAAACTTTTAAATAAAATAATGCATTATCAATTAATGATCATGCATCTTACTGTATCAGTTTCCACCTTGCTTTTGATTCTCATTCTCTCTCTCTCTCTCTCTCTCTCTCTCTCTCTCTCTCTCTCTCTCTCTCTCTCTCTCCTCTCTCTCTCTCTCCCCTCGCTGACCCTGGAGCTCACCCATTGGTTAGACTGACTCACCAATGGGTCTTCAGGGCGCTCCTGTCTATACCTCACAATACCGGAATCATAAGCTCCCACTGGCGTGTTCAGCTTTTATGTGCACGTACTGGGATTTGAACTCAGGTCGTCATGCTTGTATGGCAGGCACATTGTTCACTGAGCCATTGCTAGACCTGAGGTCTTGGTTTCATTGACACGGGCTTTCTCATTCATGAAAAGTTCTTAGAATTACCTGAGTCATTTTTATCGGCACAGCAAAGCTCTGGAATTAACTTTAGCTCTGTATTTCGGGGAGTAGAATTCGTTTTTGAACTAGCAAATATTTGCTTGTTTGCTGCTATAATTTATATCTTTAATTGATCTCTGTCAACTACCTCATGTCCCTTTAAGTCATATGTTATATCTGAACGCTTTATTTTGGTTTTATCTGACAAAACTCTTACTTGTCTCTATTCATTTGTGATGAATTTTTCATGTCTATTCTTATTGAAAAGTGTTATGCACAAGTCATTGCTGGTTCATGTTTTAGAGCCAGGTTGATTTTAGTTCCAATTTGCCTGAACAGCCATGAATAAATGGAACATATCCCTTTCTTGAGTTTCAGTTTCTTCATGTGAAATTTGTGGTACTTGTCACTGGTATTAAGTGAATTTACATATACAGAAAGTTTGAAAGAGAATGGAAGCTGATATCATCATAATATTCTCTCCTTCATGCCAGCCAACTACGCTGTGTGAAATGTCGGGTAACTGTAGTCATTCCTGTGGATGTTGGGTTTTGCCTGGGTTATTTTTAACCTTTTTCACTTTCAGTTGACATTTCGTCATTGTGACTACAAACCAGTTTTTGCTTCATCAAGGTTTTACTGTGAAGGAAATGTAGGTGTTTTCTCAGTGTGTGTTGAGATTTAGATATAGTTGCTCATGCACACTAGCTTTGTTAGTATTGCTTCTTAGAGTAATGGATTTTTTTTCATCTCTTCTTTCATTGATGTAATGCTTATTTCTGAAGTCTGCTCTCAGTTTCCTTTTAGCATCATCTTTTACTTATGTCTTTTCCTAAGTGGGATTTAGAATATACACTTTATGTTACTGTCATCATTTCCTCTCTCCATCTCGCTGCCTATGGGGTATATATGTATACTCTTGTGCGCGCGTGCGCGTGTGTGTGTGTGTGTGTGTGTGTGTGTGTGTGTGTGTGTGTGTCTGAGCCATCCCTGACCCTCCTCAATACTTTTTATATAAACAAACTATCTTCTTTCTTCTGAGATGCGTGGATAATATTCTCTGGATTCTACTGGGGTTCCTCACCCCCTTCATTTTCTCAAACTCCTATTAAACCATCTTGATGCACAAATGCCTATAATATTTAATAGCTTGCTATGAGATATTACTTTTAGACAGCACCAGCCTTTCTTATAAATTCAACCTGTGTATCCTTTTCAGTGCCAGTTTTTCTCCATGAGCTGTAATGTTACATGTAGATAATGTTATCTGTCACTCAGTTCCTGAAGAAAGTATGCTTCCTCATGAACTTGGAGGCATCATATTTGAGGAAGCTTATAAAATAATAATTTAAAATGAATGTATTTTACAGTAGGGATTTCTTGTGGTACATTTATTGTTCCCATCTACTTATCCTCCCATCTTGAATACTATAATCTGCATTTCTATAGCAGGCCATTTTATCTCATTTATTTTCTACCATAATTTTTAGTTTCTTTCCAAGAAATCTACTGAAATACTTATTAAATCTTATGCCTCTACACCAATTTACTTTTAAGTCATCCTTAAGTATTCTCTAATAAGAACTTTGCAGTTTAGAGTTTTTAGTTTTGACATATTTCTTCATAGGGCAAAGAAGCTTGGAAGTGTTAGTGTATTTTATTTCTGTCCTCACAGTATATGTGCATAGACTGGATAATGCAGGTCCTCAGGGTGTGTGTGTGTAGACATACGTATAGATTAGGACAGATCCCCGGGGTAAATGTGTGTAGACATACGTATAGGTTAGGGCAGGTCCTCAGGGTGTGTGTGTGTAGACATACATATAGATTAGGACGGATCCCCAGGGTATATGTGTGTAGACATACATATAGGTTAGGGCAGGTCCTCAGGGTGTGTGTGTGTAGACATACGTATAGGTTAGGACAGGTCCTCAGCACTGCATGAATGTGTCATCTGTTATCACTTCTGAGCCTACACTGAAACACTTGACTTCATTTACTTTCAGTAGAAAAAAAAATGATTCATTATTCTCTCCTAAAACTACTTTTTCAGGGACATCTTAAGCTAGGTCATGCTTTGTTTAGGCTTGTTTTTTTTTTTTTTTTTTAATTCTTTAATAAAAGCTTTAAGAATTTTCTCTTTATATTTATCATGAAGTATATACGTTTTTACAATTGATTGAGATGATCTGACTCTTTAATACTTGTGAACTTACTGAGCCGTTTCAGCCCTCCTTGGCTTTTCTCAGTCACATTTGACTTTGGTAACCTCTATGTTGGAGCATGGAAGTCTGGGCTATGGAGGACATTACCTGGCTTCAAATCCCTACTTTGATCATTTTAGTAGCTATTCAGCTTTGAAAGGTTTGAAACTTTCTAAAGCTAGGTTTCCACATCTGTAATAGGGAAACAGCAATGCTTTCTGTCCCGGTGGGGTGGGTGAGTTATTTTGCGTGCATTGAGTGAATAGTTTACTTAAAGCCTCCAGCACAGCACCAGAGGGAGGCAGAAGAAATCTCATCAGAGGAAAGCAGAAAGTGGAGCTGCTTTCTCGACTCGGGTTTCTGTTTTCTCTCCTCCAAAGCCACTTTCCCATTTTCCTTTTCCTTTCTTTCCTAAGAAAGCACTCTGGAATATCTCATGTTTGAATTCCTCGTAGTTTCCCACAAAATCAGTCTGTCATCTCACATCACGGTACACTAACCCCAATCCCAAACTCTTCTCTTCCTGATGCCACTGCACGCCTTCCTTCTATGGCACAGTCTCTCAGCTCACTCTGGTTTTCAATGGGTTCTTTTTAATCTGCAAGACATGAGTCAGGAGGATTGCAGTGAGTAGGAAGCCAGCCTGAGCTACAGAACAAAACTTCTCAGAAAGGAAAAGATGTAGGGAAGCCCACACAAGTCTCTAGTTCAGGCATCAGTTCAGAAACTCTAACTCACCAAGACCAACATGCATGGCACGTTCTTTTTCTTCCTTAATGATGCTGCAGCACTAGCTGTAATTTCAGCATCCTAATGCGTACTATGCTTGAAGTCAATGGAAGAGAAGATGCAAAGGCTTCGTCTTTCCAAGCATCTCTGGGACACCACCAGATATTTTGGGAGGAATTTTCGCTAGTCTTTATTAATTTCTTCCTGAGTATATGTGGGTAATATGAAAATTTTTAAATGATAGGTTTCTATTGATTTATAATAATGAGAAATACTGCCAGAAATTGATGTAAGTCAGGAGTTTCTGAAATGTGTAATAATATTTATTCCAAATCCTAGAATCTAAAATGCTTAGTGATTTCCAATGAACTTTAAAATTAAAGTTGAATATTGAGAAGTTTTGTCTAAAGTATGCTTCTGGAATGAACATATAGAAAGGCATTTTATTTTTTTTATATTCATTTCATTGTGGGGGTATGCAAGCATGCCACAGTGTATGTATGCATATATGTGTGTGTACATGAGAGCATGTATATGTGCATTTGTACATGCACGCGTACAGATTAGAGAATAACCTTTAGAATTCATTTCTCTCCTTCTACCACATGGATACCAGGAGTCAAATTTTTAGTCTTGGTGGCAAGCACCTTTATCCACTGAGTCAAACCATCAACCAAAACCGAACATTATTATAATTATTTATGTGTAACAGAAAACAATGGGAGGAAATATTTGTAAAGTAACTGAGACTATCAGCAGTGTGGACTGGGGTGTGACTTAGAGGCAGAGCTGTGGCCTGGCATGCACAGGGCCCTGCGTTACACCCTGGTACTGCCAGTGATCGGAAAGCTTCACATGGCTAAGTTACAAGCACTGCAAATCTCTGAACTGTGTAGAAAATACAGAGAGCCTTTCAACCTGACAGTCCACTTCATGAACAGGTCTGCCTGCGGCTCCATCCTATTATGCTATGCTATAAAGCACTCTGATAGCAAGCCAAAGAGCATTCCAACAGGTCCTCAGCAAGGGCCAGGCAACAAGGCTGCAGACTTCCCACTGACACAGGCAGTATACAAAGTGGCAGTGTGCATCATATACCCCAGTCTAGGCTAGGCGATACCTAACTATACCATCGTTTTAAAAGGATGGTTAAAAGTGACCTTTGTGACATATCTTAGGAGCGCTACAATTCACTAAGAAATATACCATCTGCTAACATGTTTGACTGTGTATTAGAGAATGTTAAACATAAGAAAATAGGCTGCCTGTGATGGACATTTTGGACCAGTTTTAGAAAGCATCATTTGGTTCCTTGAGCTTTGTCAGGCGCTTGTGCCATTTCACCCGCTGAGTTTTCCAGATACAGTAGGTCGCTAATCTCCCAAAGTTGCCCTGACTCTTGCCTTGGGGACTTGTTCACCTGGCACTTTATTATATCCATTACCTCCTAATCTTGCAGCTGCATTGCTGAATAAATGGTTCTGTCTCCACGTTACAGCAAAGGAAACAGTCCTGGACAGGCGACTCTCCGTGTTTACACAGTAAGCCCAGATCATCTTGACTCAACATCATTTTTCCCATTCTCGTTTACCTGATGACTATGCTTATTAGTTTTAGAATAAATCTGGATAAATAATGACTAGGATAGAGGCACGGATGTCTTCTGCAGGCCTGGTCAATTAGAGTAAAATTGTGTTTTTAATTCATGCCATGCTTCAAAACAGAAGGTGAGCAAGAGCTTTGCACAGAGTCACAGGGGTCAGGTTAGTGAGGTGCGCTTAGAGTGTAACCTACTGCCTACCTGTGAAGATTTTAAAGCTTTGTGGCAAAAGATGGGAGACAGATCCATATTTGGGATTGTAGACAGAACAGAGATGTCCATGTGCATCCAGGGTACACTTGTAAGGATGTACGGGTGCCAGTGGAAAACTTACTGTCGTGACGTCTCATCTGTGATTGCTGTTTCCAGTTACTGTACCTCACCATCCCCAGTTTAATAACTATCATCACTTAGCAAAGTGCAAAAATTTATTCAACACATATGTCAATGAAGTGGTGACCATGGAGCATGCACAATATATCTTGTGCATAAGGGGTGTGATATCTTTAGAGTGTTTTAACAGATATACTAAGTGGTGATGTAGAATTTTTTTTTAAGGGCAGAGGCCATCTCAGGGTCCCTGAGAAAAATTCCCATCACTTGGCACTGGCTATCTTCATGCATATGTTTTGAGACCAGTTTTCATTCTTTCTTTCTTTCTTTCTTTCTTTCTTTCTTTCTTTCTTTCTTTCTTTCTTTCTTTCTTTCTTTCTTTCTT
>NC_034590.1:129615741-129645468 GCF_900095145.1 Mus pahari | reverse complement strand
CTCTCTCTCTCTCTCTCTCTCTCTCTCTCTCTCTCTTTCTTTCTTTCTTTCTGTTTTAATCTTTCATTAGACTGAATTTATAGAGCCTGGGAATTCTTTCACAAGAGAGAAAAACAAAAACTGGACCTGTAATTGTGAGCTTATTTGTCCTTTGGTCTTTTCTAGTTCTGTTAAGGTGTGAATGAATAACTCATGATTCAACAGGGGGTACTGATACAAGCCATAGTTCTAAATGTTGTCATATGAGAAATCATGCTTTTCTACACTACAGCTTGATTTTAGGGCTAAAACTTTTTTAAGTGTGTGTGTGTGTGTGTGTGTACATGCGCATGCTCACGTGAGTATTTGTGTGTGTGAAAGCTGACTGTCAGCATCGGGTTTCACTTCTTAGTCACTCACCACCCTTTTCTTGTGAGATGGAATCTCTGACTAGCCTGGAGTTTCTCAAATAGGCTAGTTTGGCTCATTGCAGAGCCCCAAGAATCCTCCTGTCTCTCCACCTCGCCAGTGTTGGGGTTACAGGTGCACACCACTGTGCTCTGCTTATAGGACTAGAACTTCAGAAATAAAGCTGAACCCAAGCCAGATGCACTGCACTAGGAGGGGGGAGGGGGCTCTCACCCTTTCTCAGTCATGACAGGAAAGTCACTTCCCTTCCCTGAATCACCTAGGCTCGGTTATCACTGGTGTGCACTGACTGCTATTACCCTTCTCGGCAAGCTTTGAGCACATACTTCCTCATCTTCTTTAGTAAACCCATTCTCACAGTTACTAATTTCTTTAGCATAGGTTCAATGACATTCATTTTCTGGCTATTTGTTTCTAGTTCTGTTTTAGGTAAAACTGATGAAAGGAACCAGGGTGTGCTTGGGTTGGTTTCATTTAATTGCTGAGATAGTTGGGTGATGGCTGACTGTCCCTGCAGTTGTCCATTGATCTGGGTACCTAGTCATTTCATTAGATAGAATCACTTTCACTCAAGACAGATGATCCAAGTAGGAAGCCACTTTCATTCTATGGTTTCATTCTCTCCTCTTGTTGATAAATTTCTTCTAAGGTGATAAGTGTCTTATCCCTTTTATCACTTACCTGTAAACTTAGGAGGAGGATAGTGGTGATGATAGTGGTGGTAGTCATGATGGTGATGTGTTGTTGTTGATGGTGGTGGTGAGGATGGTGGTAGTGACAATGATGATGATGATGATGATGATGATGATGATGATGGGTGGTGATTGTGGTTGTGGTACATCTTTTGTAGGGAACGAGAGGCTCTTTTTTTCTCTTGAAAAACTTTAGATGAGTCAGTTGCCCAGGATTCAGTTTCGACCTTGTTTTTAAGGATCATTAAATGCAAACTTTTTCCCAACACTCACGCATCTGATAATTATTTTCAAAAATTCTAGGTGAGTGACTTTTTTTTTCTTTTTTAATATAAGTGCTAGTAGTTACACTTAAAAGCTTAATGAGAAGCACTACACAAAACTAACTCTCTTGGGACAGGTCCTGCTTAATCTAAATCTAAATCTTGTAGTGAGTTCATTAAATAAAAAAAGAAAACAACTTTGAACTGCTGAGAGCAAGAACATTGTGCAACCCCATGGTAACCAAAGAGTCATTGTCCTGTATTAATGGCTATAAACTAGTGGTGTTTGGGGACAGATTTGAGCTCATCCACTGAGGAGCTTAACTAACCGGGCTGTGAAGCACATCAAAGTGAGACCCTGCCAATGGAGCTGACCAATTCACAATATGAATGCTATAAAATTGTATAATATTGTTATGATCTCATGTAAATGTGAAATACATTTAAAAGACTTGATTTTCTTGTATATGTTTCTCTTGATCTTTGACTAAAATGTATGAAAAAGTTAGACCTTCTATAAGCAAGATTAAGACTAAGAATATTTTTAATATGAGAGTAGACAAAAATCAAGCAATGGAATCCACAAGGGTCACTTGACCAGAAGGCCACATCCTGAATCGCTTGTTTGGCTTCTTGACTCAGAAAGTCTAAGAACAACCACAGAAGACAGAATACATCTTTGCCCAGAGCAGCCTGTGGGCCTGTTCTGGAAGCAGCTGTATATGCTGACTAACAGTATGAGTGCTTACAGGCAAAACTCTGTAGCTGTGGACTCAGGCTCTGCCTGTGGCCCCTCCATGGACTTGCATGACTGTACAACTTAGATTCCCAGTTTTGTATCTGGGAAGGAGATGCTAAAGTGACCAGTACCTACATCATGAATCTTAGTATTGCACAACAATATTGTGTAGTTAACACACAATGCCTGGTCTTAGCCAGTACACTCTAAAGTGTTTCTATCTTATTACAAAGTCAAGCAAAAAAGAAAAACTTTTTCAGCGTGAAACAAGGCTTTTCCAGATCTGCCCAGAAGGTGAAGTTCATTTCCATGAGTCCTAAGATCACAGGTGTTTACCTTTTGATGGGTACTGTTGAGACATAACTGGTGACAATCACAGGAAGAAGTCCCTGAGGCTGTTAGAAGAGGCAACCAGCAAGCTCCACATGAGCCATCTTCCCTCCCTCTGTTGGCTAGCCATTTGCCTTCTCCGTTGTAGCGCTTTCCAGTTGCTTTTGAGAAAGAGCAGGCTTGGGTTTCGAGGGCAGGGAAGTCTAGGCCAAATGTATTTATAGAAGTATGTGATTTTTAAGGGATCCTATGTTACTGTTGTGCCTACAGCTTTCCCCGGGAAGGGTGTTCATCCTTTCTTCTGTGCTTTTGCTCTCAGTCTGGTTACCAGAATGTTCTCTTACCAAATCCTTGGTAGTCTGGCTCAATCCTTACCTCTATAACATACCTGTAGGAATAAGTAAAATTATGAAATATGATGGAAATCAAACATCAGCATAATCAAGAGTCCTTCAGAGTGTTCCTGTGACTAAAGCCCACCACCATCTACTACACCTAAGCTCTCACTGTTTCCTGAGCTCATTACTTGTTTTAACCATGTACAGAAATGCTACATTTTCTCAACCCAGTGATTTTTTTTTCCTGCATTTTCTTACTTGTATATTTTGGTGAAATTCAGGCAGCTCAATTCATTATCAGGTGTCAAAGTGGAATTCTCTGACCACCTTGTTCTTTCCAATCTCCTGATGCTGGGTTTTCTAATTATAACTATTCCCGAAACTAGATTTTGTAACTCAGCATGTGAATGGGTAACCCAAGCAATGTCTTCAGGCTGAGTTGAATGTGGGAGGCTTCCTCCATCTGCTAGAGCACAGCTGTTTCAGGTACAAGATGAATGTCCCGTTGGGTGACTTTTCCATTTTAGCATTGAGGTGAACTAAAGGAAACACATGTGACTCCTAATGTTCAAAACCCTATGCTAAATTTTTCTGAGTCTTTCAGGTATCTTTGAACACTCACTTCAATTCTGTTATCCTAAAGGGTACTATTTAAAATACAGACGTTCTAGCTGTGTGTTAGTGTTATCTCTAAATTGCTAGGTTGGTTTAGATACAGTCATCAAAACCATGGGTACTTTTTGTTGTTCTGATGTTTACACATGAAAAAAAAAACTGTCTGTTCATTTGGAAATATTGTGGAAACCATAAATGAGCAGTTGGAATGTCTACCCAAACTGGGCATTTTTGTTGAGACCTTTGCCCTCTTCCTAAACAGGCACACAAAGCAGGGAATGCACTGTGGGCATCCTGTCTCAGTCAGAGCAGAGCATCTGTGCTGAGACCAGCATCCGGAATGAGTTTCTGGATGTTATTGAGAGCAGGGCACTGAATCTTCCGAGTTATCACGTGAATTCAGGGCAAGTCTGCAGAGGACCAAATCAAGCTGGCTGCCTTAGAAGCAGTTTCCCTTCCTCTTGGGCCCTACTGCACACCTCTGTCTCCTTCTTGAGTCTCTTTCTTTTCTTGCCTGCTGCTAGAACTGTTCTCTAAAATGGCTCTCAACAAGGGTTGTATTCAAACAGAATGAAAACCCTGTTTCCATTCCTCTCCAAAGTCCACTTAGCATGACTCTAATTGTTTAAACGTAAGTCCTTTCAGTAATGTAACCTTTAAAAAGTCATTGTGCTCTCAGCTTCTGAAGACATCAGCGGGGCTAACTCTCTGTTTTCCTTTTGAGAGGTGAAGAAAACTCAATCATTCTTTTCTTCCCCCCAACTTCTTGATATTCAAACTACCAAGAACATCAGGTTACCTGCTCAAAAAGACAAGCTGCTCTTGAGTAATTAGTATTACTTTAACCAGTTGTAAGGGTCTATGTTCTAGCTAAGTGAGGAAAGTAATTCTTTGTAGAGATTAATTTCACATAGAAAACGTAAGAGCTGCAGTTTGATGATAGAGCTACTAATTTCTAGGAGAGCACTGACATATGGTAGCTGTGATGGGACAAAAATTGGCTTGAAGCAAAGCAATGAATGCATAGGCTGCACCATTAAGTATTAGCCACAGTTGGTAAGTGCTCTCTCAGCAGTGAAATGGGAGAGTGCAAGGTGGGGGTCCAGTAACTTGCTCAGAAATCAAAGTGGGCATTCTCTGGGTTGTTGAATCTTTCCAATGCTGGGTAGAGGATGAGGAAAATGGTTACATAGGCCATGTGATAATTATTACCATACTTCTCATTTAGATAAAGGATAACAGGGGTGGCAACGCTGAACTATGGGTAAAGGTGCTAACTTCTAAGTCTGATGACCTGAATTTGAACCCAGAACCCACAGTATAGAAAGAGAAATTCGTGAAAGTTGTCCTACAAATGCAGGCACTGTGTAGTACATAGTAATGATTAATTCTAGGAATTTTTTTAAGATGGACACATCTCAGACTTCCAGACTGAAGAATGCACAAGAACGATGTGTTCCCACCGTGTCCAGTGCCTATTGCGCACTTGTGTTCTCTGAAAGAGACCCAGACTATCTTACCTGACTTGGATGTGTTTTCCTTAGATTTTCAGTTCTCAAACAAGTGTGGCCTCTTCAGTCTTTGCCTTCTGTTCCTCTGTGCTAAACACCCCTGAGAACTAGTGAGTCGATTGTTTAATGTATTGCCTACACATTACAAAGCGTTCGCCTAGCCTCTGTACCTTAGAGCCTAACTTTTGGATCAAGCCACATTCTTTTCCTAAAAGAACTCTGAAAGTGTGGGCTTGATTTCAGCTAAGATTTTTTTTTCTGTGTCCTATGCATGTATTTGTACAGTAGGTTAAATGTTGATCTTTGGTAAACTGCAGGTTGATTGCCTAGTTGTAAGATTAAAGGCAGAATGTTCGGGAGGCTTCTGCTTTGACTTAGCTGTGTCTGAAGATAAAAACTCTCACTCAGGGGACAGTAGCTCTGTTGTGAGCAGTTATTTTGTCAAGGGAATGAGAAACCTTTGCCCCCTCTTATCACTAAGCGACAGTGACACACCTACACTGAACATAGGATTTCTTCTTATGGTTACATCTTCTGCCTTCCGCAGACTGACATCATGTCCCCACATTGAGAGCAGGAGTGGCCTTTGGCATTTGATTATCCCAAACCCAAGTCTCTGTCCCGTTTTTAGCTCTTTGCCATTTTGATTTTGCTTTTTGAATTTGCTTGTGACTCTCTGCTTCCCCCATCTTTTTTTTTTTTTTTTGGTACAATGATTCTTACCTTGTCTTTCCCCAGTCCGTTTCTGACCTGGAGAGACGTGCAGCATGTTATTGTCAGGACTTCCCGTGCGGGACATTTGAACGCTAATGACTGGAAAACCAATGCTGCTGGTTTTAAGGGTGAGAACTTCTTTCCTATTCTGTCACAGGCAAAACATTTTTATTTTTCCCCCAATTTTAAATGGAGAGGAGGAAACTGAACCCTTCAAACAAAGCAAAAGGAAATTTTGTGCTCATACAAGAAGAGGACTTTAGTCTTTCCATACATAAAAGGCAGATTGATATTTTTTTTAATTAAACATATACATACATGGCAGATTTCCTATGCTTCTAACATCATAGGTCAAGTGTTTAAAAATTCTTCCAACTCCTAAGCATAACTGGCCAATGAGAACCCTAACTGCTTTGGTATTCACTGTCATTGATTCTCTGAGTGGTATTTTTATAACTCTGTGTTTTTAAGTTCTTCACCTTTTTTTCCTCATGTATAATAGCTGATATACATTTCTCACTGTAATCTAGCAATTAGTTATGCATTTTGTAACACTATTTTCAATTGTTTTAAAACTTTCACAAACAGAAAAGCAGGCCTAGGTCTATGAGTAAACCAACAGATAAAACATCCTACTGAGCAGTCCCTAGTAGCTGTATATGACATAGAACAAACACAGGATGTTCTTCCCAGAGCTGAAGCAAGTTATATGTCTCTTTAGTGCTCTTAACAGTAGTCATAATCCTCTTTGTCATGGATAATATATATCATAATAAATAGGAAGTAATTATGTAAGGCATTTCTAAAGATTAATGTGTTTACTCAAGTTGCAAATAACCTAAATTTTAATCTCTGAAGTTATAGCAAAAATTACTTCATATCACAGCTACAGTCTCAAACTTTTTCCCAAATTGTTTGAGATCATAATGTATCTCCCTCATGTAAGGAATATGTAATCAGTGGTGATTCTGGAACTCGGACCACTGGAAACATGACGAATAATCCTGAGGAAGCCATTCATTTTAAGATCCCTAATTGTTCCAGATTTAAACACTATGGAATCTGAATAGCATCTACATGATATCATACATAGGAGCTTAATATATCCGTAGGGAAACTATCTCCAGTATATGCAAATACTTATGCCAAAATGTACAGCTTTTAAAAATTCTTTGCAGATAGCTCATGGTAAATTCACCCTTAACCATGATCTATGAATCTGTCAAGGATGCACACATATAACCAGTTATTTGATGTTTTCACATGATCCATTTCATACCTTCTGCTCTTAAAGTGTAGTCCTTTTCTTGGCTTCAAACTACCCAGAGTAGTGTATTGGTATGCTGTTTCCCCTTAAAAAAAAAAAAAGCTGTAAACACTTGTTGTTGTCCTGCTCTGAGAAGGCAATGTGCAATCTCAAAATTGTCGTTGCCTGGGCAATGTTAAAATTCTTTGAAATTTCACTTCTTCCAATAAAACCCAAAACAAAAACAAAACAAATAAATAAAAAGAAATGTAAGTTTGTCTTATGTATGTTTCCTGTTGATTAGCATCAGCCTGCTCTTAAGTCCTACTAGATAAATCCATGACCCCCATGGCAGGGGAAGGGACTGACATTAACCTTGGATGCAAGGGCCGCCTTAGCAGAGGGCTCACACACTAAGTCCATTGACCTCCGTGAAGCTGAAACATCAACTTTAACCCAAACACACTTCCTAGTCTGACTTACTCCTTTTTGGCAACTTAAAAAGAGCAAATGGTTCTAATAAAGCACACAGCTCTTTGGAAAACCTCTGTTGGTTTTGGAGAGGGGAAAACAGGGGATTTAAACTAAATCAGCAGACCCAAACGTGAATTTCAAGGGACTGTACACTGCTTCTGGCAAGAAGGAAATTGTATTTTACTGTTGCACGTGGCAATATTTAGTATAATATTTCACTCTTCTCTTAGGTGGCTGCCAAGAGTAACAATTAAAGTTCATTTGCTCATAGATGAATTACTCAAAATGGTCTGGGCTCCCACAGGAATTGTTTTGTAATTTTGTTGATGGCAAGCCCCCATAATTCATCTAAACATGATCATAATAAATTTAATTCTTTCAAAGTTATTTTCTTCCTTATTCTAAACATTACTATCCCTCCCTGAGTGCCCCACAAATAATAGGGACAAAGGCAGAGGCTAGCGGGAGCAAAATGCTCTGGAAAGGAAGGAATGTAGGTCACCAGGGCAGGAGAAAAATGGACTGGCTTTTTATGAAACAGAAACTCAAAGAATAAAAAGAGCAGATGTTTAGGAGAGATTTCGTGCAGTGATTTTTCTCCCCAAGAATTTGACGTTTAAATCAGATCAGCCAGCAGTAGGAGCCTTGCTTAGCGGGGACCCAGAGCCACCTTTGTTCCCTTACACAAGAGAAAGCAGAGTGGCCTATAGCAGAAGCCTCAACCATGGTGCGACCTCACCCACCCGACTCAGTCTCAGTGCTGCATGAAGCATATAAGCGAAGTGAAAATGAAAAGTCCTGGTGGTGCATGCCTTTAATGCGTGCACTTCGGAGGTAGAGGCAGGTGGATTTCTGTGAGTTTGGGGCCAACCTGGACTACATAGTGAGTTCCAGGACAAACAAACACACACACACACACATACACACACAGAGAGGGGGGGGGGGCTTCCCTTTTCACATTAGAGAAAGTAGAAGTCAGGTTTGGTCAGAAGATGCGGTAGTCTTCCTTATCCTGATAAATTCAGAAAAGCCAATAGCCCAAAGGGGATAAAAAGCTGTCTCTCACCAGATCTGCCAGATCTGTCTTATGCTACCTCCCAACATTTCTTTAGGCATACCCATATGCCACACAGTCACAGAGCCAGATAGCAGAGCCAGAAGGTAAGGGAACTGTGGGAGGGTAGGACTCTCCTGAAGGCTGGTCTGATGCACACTTGCACTGTGTGGGCCTGGACTAGGGAAGCGTTTCCCTTCTCTTGGGGCAGCCACTATTCTGCTCAGCTTCTCCTCCAGTGTAGGAAGGATGGGGATCTCTGGAGATCCGCCTTTGCTCTCTGAATGACACATTGGTGGCTGCGGTTCTCTATACTCCTATTATAGCAGTCTGAAACTGCTCCCATAGCAAGACCAGCTCATGGTTTGCAAAAACGCCAAAGACAGTAGCAACAGTCAACACTTGACTGCTAATACTACCTTGACTTTCACTTAGTTTAGTTGGACTAAAATGATTCTGTCCTGCTGCTTAATAATAGTAACAGTGACAATAATAACCTCAGGATAATTAAAATGTCTCTGAGCGGGCTAATAAACATAAGGAAATGAATGCACACCCATATAAAATAACTAAATGCATTTGCCTAGTCCATTTTGTGAATAATTCTAGTCAACTTTTAGGTATCTTTTGACAATGTACCTCACCCCAGAGTTAGTGACTTGAAAAAAAAAAAAAAAGCTATGAATATCACACATACATGAAAGACTCCACTTGGAAATGTATGCAAAAATAGGAAGTCGTTCATCTTAGAGCAGATGTGGGATTCTGTCAATGAAGAACTAACATGCCAGCTCTAGTATCCCACTGCTGAGCAACAGTCTCAAAACCAGAAGATGCCCTCAGCATGAGATGGTTGGCATCTTATCGGGCGGGGTTAGATTTCCCCATCCCTGATCTTTCCTCTTATGAACACTCTCTTCTAGCTTCTTCCAACTCCTTTTCATCCCCAACCCATGTGCCTTTAATTACACCAATAAGCTATTTAAAAGGAGCTTCCTCTACCCAGGTGGTTCTTCTCATAAATTTCAATGGATATTATCTCTTTATTGATTGATTCCTAAGGATTTTCTGAGCATTTTCAGCCCTCCAGCCAAATAGCAGTAGGGAATTGTGGCACAATGGGCTTAGCATAGTTTACAGACACAGAAGCTGACACAGGTCTTTTGTTTGGGGGAGATACGCTATCACACACCGTGTTGGGTGAGCTGGCCTCAAACTCACTATATATAGGCCAAAGTGGCCTTGAATTTATGGCAATATTGATATTTCTCCTTCCTGAACACTGGAATTAGAAGCATATATACATGACTGGCTGACATGTACCTACTTTTATTCTCATTCAGACCCCTGACAACTCCTCCAGGTCACGCTAGACAGAAGCATCGATAGCACTGTATTTGGCCACAGCAAGCCACACCTAAGGCCTAGAACACCTGTCATGTGTCTGATGCACATTTTGATTCTTCCAACACCGTCGTCCAGAAGTCAGCCCACGGTGTCCATCAAAAGGTTCTTCTATAGTCTGGGGATCAGAGCATGTTTAGGAGAAAAAAACAAAACAAAACAAACAAAAAAAACCAATAGCTTTTCTTGGGCTCTTCTCTCCTCTACTGCATTACTCTGAGGAGACCACAACCAGCCGCGCCTCTGTCCTTGCAGTGCCCAGACTTTGTAGCTGATCCTCCTCCCCAAATCCTGAGCTGTGCTTTGAGGATGTGGTTGTGATTCTACAGAATGCATGAACATCTCTTTGAATCAAACTATTTGTATTTGGATGATATGACTGTGTACAGTTAAACTCTCTTATATCTAGGAACAGAAGTAGATATCAGATAATAAATTAGGACCTTCTGTCATCTTTACTAGGCGAAAGAATGAAAAAAAAAGTCATTGAAACTCAAAAAATGACCACTAAGTGAGCGAGGTTGCCACGCCCTCCATTTCACTGTCCACCCAGACTATGTAAGTCTCTGTTTTTCTACCAGCATGTCGCTGAAACCTCCCCCCGTCCCCACTGACTCTTTCCTGGACCACCACTAAACTACTAGATTTTTTTAATGTCTAACTGGTTACCCACCATGGTAAAAACAATTGACAGTCTAACATGACTTTTTAGCTTCTCAAATCTTAACTTTTAATCTTTTTTTTTTTTACTTTTAATTGCCATCATTGCATTTCCATTGGTAGGGAATGGTAATTTTAAGACATTACAATATATTTTTAGTAACTACCTACCTTTCAGTTTGTAACACTTATTTTTTTAAAAAAATAGAAATACTGAAACCATTAAGCATGCCATGCATTGAATCAAAATGAAAATTTGGATTTGTTTTGCTTTAAGAGTATAAAGTGATTTCTAATGTGTTGTCACTTGAAAGGGTAAAATTTATTTTATTTTATGATTTTGCTATTTAAATAATATTGCATCTGCAAGCTGCCTGTAGATTTACTGTTGTTATTTGATGTATGTTTTATAATGTTTGAATACACAGTGCTTTAAATTGGTATTTCATATTTTTGAAGAAAACTCAAAATAACATAGTTTGTCTTAATCAGAGTTTGTATTCCTGTACAAAAATGTCATGACCAAGAAGCAAGTTGGGGAGGAAAGGGTTTACTCAGCTTACACTTCCACATTGCTGTTCATCACCAAAGGAAGTCAGGAAAGGAACTCACACAGGGCAGGAACTTGGAGGTAGGAGCTGATGCAGAGGCCATGGAGGGATGCTGCTTACCGGCTTGCTTCCCCTGGCTTGCTAAGCTTACTTTCTTATAGAACCCAAGATTACCAGCCCAGGGATGGCACCACCCACAATGGGCCCTCTCACCCTTGATCACTAATTGAGAAAATGTCTTACAGCTGTATCTTGTGGAGGCATTTCCTGAAGGGAGGTTCCTTTCTCTATGATAACTCCATCTTGTATAAAGTTTGACACACAAAACCACTATTGATCTTGTCAATGTGAACAAGGGCATTTGAATCAGATATGGGACTCTAGTTTGCAGAAGTAAGACAATTGTTACTGGAAAGTAGTGTAAGTAGACATATTTGATCCTACTGACAGGTTTGCTTACTGAAGATACCTCTTAACTTTTTTTCCTCCTTGATCTATGCTTTCTAGCATTGTGTCCATTGAACTTATATTCCTTTCATATTTATTCATTCTTGTATTTCTTGACTTTGTTATGCATGATCTTATCTTTTAGCTCATCCTCAGACTGATGTGAGTCACACACTATTGGGGGAATCTTATTTTTATTCTTTGGTCTGGTGGATGATTTGTCTAGACACCTAGATGGTAAGTCCCTGACAGGAAGCCCAGATTAGTTGTTAATTAATCTAAATTCTTGTCACCAAAATGCTCACTGTCCCCTATGGGTAGCTAACTACTATAAGTATGAAGCATAAAATTATCTTCAGAGAATAAAAAGTATTTTCTCCCTGTTGGTCTTCCACCAAGTGGTAGCATTAGATTGGCCAGGTTTCTGTTGGTAAAGCTTTGCTTCAGTTTTATGTTCTTATGAGTTTCAAGTGCACACAGTTTTGTATTTAATAAACCCACCTTCAGGACTTTGAATGTTCTCTGTAGTAAAAGGCTTGCCAACATGTGCAAGACCCTGGCTTCTAATCCTAGATCACACATACTTGTATGATACCTGACCACACACACACACACACACACACACACACACATACTATCCCTCTGATTTTACCTCTCCTTTCCTCTCCCTCCTCTCAAAACACAATAAAATTGTAGTTGCATAATTTGTGTTATCTCTATACCAGATTTTCATATTATAATGTTTAAATATCACTTTGAATTCAATCTTCTAAATCTCACAGTTTCTAATTTGTTGCAGCTATATAGGTACTGATAGAAATCTGAAAAGAAAACTCTTACTGACTCTTTTGCTGTCAATGTGCCACATAAACTTGTAAGTAGAAAACTAGTTTTTGCAGTGTGCAAAGCTTCTATGCTTAAGAGAGAGTTGACATCTCTATAATTCCCTGAAGAAACTAAATTACTACTTCACGAGAGGATGAACTGATAACCCTGGTCCCTTTTAACTCTTCTCTCAGCAGAGGTGTTTGAGTCTCCTTAAGAGTGGTAGATCGTGATATTTCGTGGTGATTCTGCTATCTCAAGCTAAAATAAAAGCCATAAAGCTCTGATCCCCAAGATTTAAGAGTCATCAGGAGAATCGTACTTTGGTCTAAAATGTCTGAGGGCTAGAAAATAATGAAATGGATTTCTTGAACCACTGATTCTGAATCCAATTCAAAAATAAAATGGCAAGAATTTCAGTCAAGATGCAATCCTATCAGAATACATTCACACATGTCACTGAGAGACTATTTTGAAATTCAATAAGCCTCTTCTTATTGGAGTTATTCAAAACAAGAAACTGTGTTTCTGTCTACCCTCTGTCACTGGAGGTGGTGTGGTCTTGAAGATTAACAAGGCCATTTCAGGTGAGGCAAGTAACATGGACAAGACTTGTCTACAAAGCAAGGAAGGGACATAACAAGAGAAGAGGTGGGATTTAAAGAACTCAGCACAGTGGCCTGAGAGCACACTCCATGGAGACAGAAGCTAGAAGAGCAGGAGCTGTAGTCAGGCAGTTTATAAAAATACTCTGTCTTTGAGAAGAAGGGTAGAGGAGAAATTGCTACAGTTCTTCCCTCAAAGAATGTACCTAAGTAAGATTATTTAGCATCTATATGTTGCTCATTTTTCTAACACAATATATTTCATTAGTATTCTGCTGTCTTTGGATTTAAAACTTGGGCATGTCAAAATTGATGCTCATGGACCTATGTTCTTAGACCAGTGAATGGCCTGTGTGTGGTTGTCCCTGTTTTCGCCTTCCTATGTGAGCCTCACTCCTTTTTTTATTAGATTTGTGTGTGTAGGTATCCAAGCACATGGACATGCACATCCCACAACACATGTGTAGAGGTAAGAGGACAACTTGGGGAGGTTGATTCTTTCTACCATAAGGGTTCCAAGGGTTGAAGTCAGGTAGGGATGGAACTCAGGCAATGAGGCTTAGCAGAAAGCATTTGCTGAGCCCATTGGTCTGCCCTACCCCCACTACTTTATAGCGTCATATCTCCTATATACTGGTAGTCTCATAATTTTTTGCTATTTCCTCCCATATGGGTTCTTGTCTTCATTTTATATTTTCAGTGACTTGGGGTCACTGAAATGATTTTGGATAAATGGTTAGCCTCCTTATTCCTGCTTTCTGTTTTTGCATGAGATTACTTGGGATGTTGAGAAACAATCCCCAAGCTCAGAGGTGTTTAAGAGAACAAAACCTGATTATGCTAACTAGCTTTATCAATACCATGAATCTGAAGCATAAACAAATCTAACGATAGGCATGGGATTTTGAGGACTGTAGAGTCACAAAATGGCTGAGAACCATAACTTGTCATAAATGGTATCTTGCCTTATTAGACCAAGCAAATGTGTTCTGTTGGTGGTGGTGCCTCGGCACTGGAATAGAGACCAGTTGGGGAAGCTGTAGTTCAGGGCCAGGAGCATAAAGAGCCCAGAGTACAGTGAAAGACAGGCATGATATAATAAGGAAAATGATACGAGGAAAGCAGAGAGCAGAGCTACTTGAATCATGAAACAGGGGGTTCTCTTTTGAAGTACATTTTTGAGCCACTTAGTGACCCCAAAACAATGAGTTGGGTAATAGCAATGACTTCCAAGCAGGCTTATTTTAGATACTAATCTGATGACAGTTTTATTTCCTGAGTTATTGGTATGAATTCACTGGTTCTATGCAATGTCCTACAAAATGACACGGCGGACATGGCAAATGGGCAGATTCCCTGGCAGTGACTGTTTTTCATTTCTCTAGTAAGTGATTTTGTACTCTTGACCTTAAGACTTCTGACATTCAGGGGAAAAAAAGTGTTCTCCTTTGTTAGACTCCTTCAAAACGGGAACAAGTATAGATGTGTGATATATTATGACCTCTGCCAGGTATTGTTGTTATTTTCTTTAAGGATACTTTTTGAGATGGGTTTTTAATAAGCCCACAGTAAAGGACATGACAAAAGATGGCTTTTATAAAAATGGCAGCCAGAAGTTATGCATTGAGAGGGCTTCATGGATCTTCTTTGCCCAAACTCTTTTCAGTTCTCACCACTCTTTTTTTTATTATTATTAGATATTTTCTTTATTTACATTCCAAATGTTATCCCTTTTCCTTGTTTCCCGTCAGAAAACCCCCTACCCCATCCCTCCTCCCCTTGCTCACCAACCCACCCACTTCCACTTCCCTGCCCTGGCATTCCCCTACACTGGGGCATCGAGCCTTCACAAGGCCAAGGGCACCTCCTCTCACTGATGTCCCACAAGGCCATCCTCTGCTACATATGCAACTGGAGCCATGAGTCCCTCCATGTGTACTCTTTGATTGGTGGTTTATTCCCTGGGAGCTCTTGGGGTACTGGTTGGTTCATATTATTATTCCTCCTATGGGGCTGCAAACCCCTTCAGCTCCTTGGATCCTTTCTCTAGCTCTTCCATTGGAGACCCTGTGTTCAGTCCAATGTTTGGCTGAGAGCATCCACCTCTATATTTGCAGTTCTTGCCACTCTTAAGCACAGTCTTTGGAAGTCGTTTAACTTCAGGTGCTGAATTCCTATCTTAACAAACAGCTGTAGCCCTTGAGTTTCCCATGTGATTTTTGTAAATATTTAGGAAAATAGGTAATTTTGGTCTGCATCTTGAGTTGCTGTAAAATTGCTAGGCAGATAGACTGATAAGAAATGTAGAGTTTATGATAACTCTGAATTGATAAGAAATGTAGAGTTTATAATGACTCTGAATTCTACATTTGTGTGTGTGTGTGTGTGTTGAAAACTCCAGGGACTACAATGTACTTGCTTTCATTTGGTTTCTTAATATAATAGTTTGAAGTCATTTGTTTCCATTTTGTCCTTTGAAGTACCTTCAGAGCCAAGGTTTGTGTCCAGATTTGCCCCACAGTCCAATAGTATGTATCTTAAAAGCCTAAAATCCTCCCTGTGGAAGTCACATATCACTTGACATCACAAGGACATAACTATATGGCACAGATGTCCTATGAATGTTGGACAGGGTTGTTGGTTGGTCATGCAGGTTATAATCCTGCAAAAGAAGTCAGACTGAGTTGTAGAGTAGGAACTAAAACCTGACCTGGAAGTCACTCCCAAGACCAAATGCATTAGAGTGAGAAATATTTAATTGCTCTGATGTCGCTCATTCTAGCCTTTCGTTTGTGTCAATCTTGACTTTCTCGGAACCTACTCATCAATAGAGTAACCCAGCATTATTATAACTAGTTCATCACTGCTTCTATCGCTAGGTCTTGACAGAAGTTGAAGACATATCTCCAGCTCTTGTGTGAATGCAAGTTCCACACCAAACTCTTATTACCCTTCTCCTTATATTTTTGTGTACATTTGCCCTTTTATGCAATCAAATGAGACCAACACTTCATTAATTTAAATGGTGATTATTTCATGTGGGGCTTCAGTCGAATACCAGTCCTATTTGGATGAAGAGTCCTCAGAAACAGCACCATGTGCAGCTACAAGAAAACAGAGGCAGAGGAAAAAAGGCTCTCTTTGAATCATTTTATGGCTCTCATCAATCTGTCTTGAGCAGTTCTTCCCTACAGGTCATCTTTTCTAGAGAGAATGGTTTCTACCCCAGGTAGAGCTCTAAGCATGGAAGGAAAAGGAGTTAAGGAAAACGGGGTGGGGGGATGCTTTTGTTGATATTCTTATGTACCTGTGTTTGGGCACTGGCACCCATGTTCCTGGCATACACTGCAGCACCATTTACATGTATCCCATCAGAGTTTAGAATTGTAACTTGCTGTATCCACACTGAGACAGCCATCTGGGCATTGTCAGGATAGGTTCATGGTCCATAAGATGAACAAGAAGCAAAGGAGTCCTGCAGGAGCCCTATTTCAAAATGATGCCACATCCCATCTTTTTTGGCATTATTGAGAATGATGCCAATGATGCCACATCCCATCTTTTTTGGCATTATCGAGAACGTTACTGTGCATATGTCTTTAACACAGACCCGATCCCAAGTCACAAAGAAATCATAAAGATTAATCCCCCACCAATTCTAAGCATGACTTACCAGGCTACTTCAGCTAGCTGGCAGGATGTAATAACATGCCAGGCAACCACACTGCAAAATCCATGTGGATACATCTGTTGTGAAATAAATTGTTCCAGACTTCTGTTTTCCTTACATGTGTTCATGTCTTGCTAGCCCATGGCACTTCAAAGCAATTAAACTTCCATCACACATCCCAGTAATGGCTGCAACAGATTTCATTTTATAGGGTTACACCACAAGAGATGTTACACCCTGAACTCCCTGTTATCCTTGAAAGAGCCGAGAAGAAGGCTATCGTGATTGTTCACAAATGGAACTTGCTCCTTGGCACTCAGTGTCCATCTTGCATCTGTGCATGCCTGCATAGATCTGATGCAAAAGAAAAAAAAAAGACTGTCCCAAGTATGACTATAAAATAAACTATCTTTTCCAGATGAACTTCTTCACATGCAGGGAAAATCCCTGGTAGAAATGGCTGAGAAGGTCATTTCTCAGCAAGAACTGGAGAGGCATGATGGGCCAGATGTTAGACTGCGTTCCAAGCCTCAGATATTTCTTCTTCTGTGTGTGATATTTTAATGAGTTTTGAAGAAGAGAGCAGTTTCTATGCAGTTTGTTCAGTTATTTGAGTAACTTAGTTGGAAGAAATCCTAAGCAAAATAACCAGTACATGTGTACGTAGAAGCAGTTCTGAGGACTTAACTGTGGGGTCCAGGCCTCCATACATGTTCTTTTAATATCCATGAAAATTAGCTTCTTCTGCAAAATATGAATAACATATCCTGTTTATATGATTGTTAAGATTTTATTAGCTGGCAGACAATAAAATACATATGTAAAATAATATTCCCCTCGTTTAGAATTTCATCTGTGTGTATATTTTTCTTTATGTTTTATTTTATGCATATGGTTGTTTTTCCTGAATGTATGTCTGTTCACCATGTACATGTGTGCCTGCTGCCTTCAGAGGACAGAAAGCTTATCAAGCACTCTGGAACTGGGGTAACTGATGGTTGGAAGCCACTATGTTGTGGGGATTGAACCTATGACCTCTACTAGAGGAGCCAGTGCTTTTAATTGCTGAACAACCTCTTTATGCCATTGTAAATTACTTTTAAGAAGCACGTTTAATGCATAAAATTCTTCAACTTTCAACTCAATGAAATTCCTACATTAATTTGGTACATTGCAATGACAGTGTTGGCTTTATGTTGGAGGAGTGTTGTTTTGCTTTGTTTTTTGTTTGTCTATTTGTCTGTCTGTTTGTTTTACCTCAATTCAGGAAAGCTCTGATTCTATCCTAATAATTTATAGATTTATCACCTTAAGTAATGTACATCTAAAGAAGTAATCATCTATGCTTAAAGTAGGAGAAAGAATATACTCACATTCTAATTCATAAATATTAATGTTTTAGAGGAAAATAAACAATATTCAAGGCGGTACACACTAAAATATATTGGCGCTGTATACTGTGCTGCCCACTCTACTGGCTTGTGCTTTATGATAAAGGAAAGGGCACTGGGGAATCCTGCTCATATCCTGTAGTGCCAAAGCCTGTTTTACCAGGCTAGCCTTAAAGGAGTGTCCTTCCTTGCCACCACCTGAACATCACTAGAACTTTAGTGAAATACAAATAGGGGTGCCTAAGCACTAGTGTATCTCAAGTAAGTGTGTGTGTGTGTGTGTGTGTGTGTGTGTGTGTGTGTGTGTAAAACCCCTCTCAAAATGCATGTTGTCCTATAGTTTGATAAGGAACTTACTCTAAACACTTTATCCTTATCAGTTGTCTGTCAGCTCACAATCTTTCACAGGCTCTGCAAGTTGGACCCTGACCCTCTGTTTGAAATGTCACCTTGCTCTTCTTGAAGGAGAGACATACTATGGTTATATTTCTGTCCTTACAGAAGTAGAATGTCCCAAGAGTCTGAACAAACTGCCTCAATGCTCTGATTCCCTACCAGCCCATGCCCGTTCCCTGCTCTGTGAACAGGCTCTGTAGATATCTTCTGACCATTGACTCCTGCCTCCCCACACTACTAATATGGCCAATCCGCCTATCTCTGTGCTTTCTATGATACAAAGATAGCTTTAGTCACTGAATCTTCTCTTCCTCCTTTAACCCCAGTCATTCCTAAGACTCCCTGAAAATAGTTCTTTGAGGGCTCTGAAGGGAAGTGTCCACCTCAGACACTTTCTCTCCCCTTCTTCCTGGTCTCCTTCCTCCCCCTGTCCCCGCACCTCCCACACTTCTCTCCTTCTTGTTTCTATCCCAGTTTACTTGTTTTCTTTCCCAGCTGGATTTTGTTGTGTTTCCCACTCCATTACAAGGAGTGCTCTTAAGGACCTGAAGAAGGAAAGGAATGAGCTGAGAAGTCAGCTTAGGGAGTCAGCTAGCTTTCCTACAAGGAGGGTGAAGAGCCCAGTGGTATGACTTGAGTTCTTCCAGTAAGCAAGGGCTTGGAGCCAGGTGAACAAAAGGGTCTGTGAATGGCTGGGGTGTCCAATGACCAATCCCAGCACTTTCTCTATGGAGTGAAAATATCACTGTGGTCAGTGACTCAACTGTCACACCAGGAAGACACCCTCTGAGGACCAGACATGTGCTCAGTACAACTATCCTTTAGCCTTGCACCCTGATCCTCTGGGATACATTTTTTTTAAATCTTCTCATTGTTGTATAGAGATAATTTTATTTTCCTACCAACAAGCAAAACTAACATCCAGGCTACATTGGAATCCCCCCAAACTGACGAAATAGTTTCCCCACCTCTGCTTAAGAAAGACTTCAGCACCTTAGAAATTATTTGCTTATTTCAATTATGTTGGGAACAAATAAAGGAGACTTGAGCATAACAAAACAATAACAATAATTTGACCTTTTATGCTTTACATATAGAGTGCACCACAAGTTAAACAAACAGTAAATATGTATTTTTATATATGCATCTATAACAAACTGTGTATATGTGTATGTGCACACATATGCATAATGTGTAGAAAAGAGGCCAGAATGTTTTCTAAACTCTGACTATTCGGCTTTGTAATGATGAGACCATCTGACTACCTACAGCTGCTAAGCAAGCCCATCCCAAGGGGAGTTTTGAAGTGCAGCCCCAGCAGACAGCCAAGTGTCTGGAAACCTTCCCTGTGCAAGCTGTCAGTAGCACTGGTGCAGGCTGGCATGTCTGGAGTTGTTTCTAGAGCCCGGGATTTCATGACAAACAAGGGAAAAGCAAAAACAAACCATGTAGAAGAATGCAGGTTCCAGCTCCTTTGTTGCACCACCCACCCCCTCCTCCCACCCCCTCTGGAGACTGCACTTTGCACCATGGGGCAGAAGAAGTTACTGGAACTGTACTTCCTCTTCCCTAAGAAGCTCCCGACACTCTCACATGGAGTCTGTGATGTAGACCTTGAGGGCATGTCAGAGAAGGGGAGGAGACAAGGAAATCCATGGTGATACAGAGAACACCTGTCCAGATGCTCAGCTGTGGCACGCCAACATCAGGACCATGAAGAGCTCCCTCGCCATCTTTTTACCCTCAAAACTTACATATGATATTTTCATAATCCTCTGGTCACTTTTACTTGAAAAGAGCAGTAATTAGGAGTTGACATTACGCACGTGGGGCATGGTACCTTATGACAGTGCCCCAGGGCTGGAGAGAGATGGCTCTGTGGTTAAGAGCACTGACTGTTCTTGCAGAAGTCCTGAGTGCAATTCCCAGCATCCACATGGTGGTTCACAGCCATCTGTAATGGGATCTGATGCCTTCTTCTGGTGGGTCTGAAGACAGTGACAGTGTACTCACATATAAAATAAGTAAATCTTAAAAAAAAAAAAAAGACAGTGTCCCAGACCCTATTCCTTGCCTTTCTCCCCTTCCTGACATTTGATTAATGGGTGCAAGAAGTGCTCTCTAGTTGGGGCAGCTTTTCAGAGAATGAGGTTTAGAACATTGAGGATCAAACATCCCAAAAGTGCTAGGACTCCAACAGCTGCAGGCAGCTCTTTGATGTTTAGTTGATTTCTAACCCCCCCCCCCAATAACACACACAGAGAGATCAAATGGCCTCTTTCAAGCCAGGAATTGAGGTAAATGACTTTTATTCTCGTCTTCCTTACAGGTAAATGGATTGATGGTAGATGATTTCCAACAGGCATGGGCAACATTCATTTCTCCCATGGTGGGGTCCTCCCCACTGGCCCCTGTAGTATTTCCACTCCCCTTGTTCCCTCATCTCCACTCTTTTACAAGGCACTGATTCTGGTGGTTCTTGTAGAAGGCTCTCGTATCATCACTGAGCCGGAAAAACATCTTGTCTACCTCATCGATTATTTAACCTGGAGGTTCAGTGGTGGCTTCTGCATCTAACCAAAGCCTAATAAGCATCCATCAGAGCATAACTGGATGCTTTCTACTTAGCTTACCTCATGACTATATGTGCTTGGTGTATATGCATGTGTATGCGTATTTGCAAATGCATATGTTTATATGTTGATGCTGTCTTGGAAGAGTTTCCTACATACCAGGCTGTGGCAGCTTCCTTTACAGCTATTGTCTTTTTGAATGATTTCTTACTCTTTGGAAATACTTTTAGACTTGCAGTAATTATACACTTTGATGCTTTTAATTGCTTTCCATTATATATTAGCGTTATTGCTTCATTCATGTTTGGCTGAGAACACAAATAATTTTCTGGTTTTGGGGAGGCTCTCCCTGTTCAGGATGATGTTAAATAGACAGTAGATTTCCACATCCAATCTAAGCAACATGATAACTAATTAGGCCAATTATTAGCTTATGCAGGCTCAGCATGCATTACCCTTTGGATTGGAAGTGCTTCGGACTTGGAGCTACTTGCATATACATAATGCAGAATCATGAGGAGAAGGCACAAGCATAAACAAGAAATTTGTTTATGCTTTCTGGAAACCTTATGCATGAGTCAAATGTAATCATACACAACACCATAATGCCCTTGCATTTTGACTGCAACTTGTTGCATAAGGCCAGATTTGGAATTTCCCATCAACCCCATGTCACTTCTACAGAAGTTCAGATTTTAGGAATTGAACTTCAGATTTGGGATTTTAGGTTAGGTACATTCATTTTATATTGATGAAGTACATTGAAGTTAACTTCCAAATAGTCAAATACTCAAACTAGTTTGTCAGCTATGTTCTACACCTTAGTGATTATGCTCAGCATAATAAGCACGGCCTTGGTTCGGGCTGCCAAACGATGGATAGGAAGAGATGGGATCTCTGTACTACTCCTTAACAGCAGCTCTTAGTCTGCCCATGATGATATAGTTCCCAGGGCACCGAACTTTTGATTTTCAAGTCAAGCTAGAAGCCAGGCATGGTGGTTCATGCCTTGAATCACAGCACTTGGGAAGCAGAGGCAGAGAAGCAAGATCTCTGAGTTCAAGGCCATCCTAGTCTACAGAGCAAGTTCAGGGACAGTCAGGGCTACACAGGGGGATGAAGCAGAAGAAGGGAGAGGGAGAGAGAGAAAGAAGGAGACAGAGAAAGAGAGAGGGAGAGGGAGAGGGAGAGGGAGAGGGAGAGTGAGAGGGGGGAGAGGTGTCAAGATAATCCTGAGCCAACCTGGACACTTAATCCCTTTGGACCACTATCTGGAGAGCATCCTATCAGACTTCACTGGGAGATGACAGCTGGACCTTCCTGTTAGATTCCTTCCTGTTAGAGTTCAAAGGCTCTTGTGGATAGATGCTACTCACTCTATTTGCATGATCCTTCAGTCACAGGCAAATAATTACATCTCTTCCGGGCTCCGTACGGACCGCCTGTGTGTTGGATGCTTGCTGTGTTTTTTGGCACTGGATAGCACGAAGCATTTTACACATCTGACAGCTGGTAGCAGAAAGGCCCTCCATCACTTCAGGAAGCTCAAGCACTTACAAAAAAATTTCTTTAAAAAAAAAAAAAAGTACTGCGCCTCTTGTGTACAGAAACTTCATTTATTTTTCCTCCCTGATGAACTTCCTAGCTCTCTTTAAAACCTGGTTTTGTAGACCGTTAGCTGAAGCCATTGCTTCAATTAACGGTATCTGCTTTCAAATCACATGGTTGCTTACTCGTGTGCTCAGTGATTAGCTTCTCTCAGCGCTTCTGGTCTCATCAGAAAATGAAACTACACCTGCCAGAGAGTATTATCAATCTTCCTGCCTTCTCTTGTCTGTCTGGCTGTTTCCAGCCAGTAAGCTTTTAGATAACTCTGAATTAAAACTCATTAGGCCTCCAGAACTAGACAACACCACTTTTTGCAAGCAAAGCTGCTTGCCAGAAGCCTTTTTATGAATTCTCCATTGCTAACTTACACATACAAAGGCATAAATGGGCACACAGTCTGAAGAGACACATTCAAGTGATGAGCGAAATTCAGCTCCATCCTTCCCAGTCTAGTGCAGCAGAGCTGGCCCTTCCTCACACTGCTAAAAAACATAAATAAATAAATAAATAAATAAATAAATAAATAAATAAATAAAATGATTTTTTTTCCTGAAATACACTCAAGACCATTAAGGACTTTTATACACATGCCTTGTTCCCTCGATATCCTTATAATAATTGATTTCTGAATGTTAACTATTGTATTGCAAGGGGATATTTGCTCACTGTACTCACAGGCGTGAGTTTCAGATTGAGATCCCTAATCATATAAATATTAATACGCTGCTTACAGAAGTTTCTAATTGGGATCCCTAATCATATTAATACTAATACCCTGCTTACAGAAGTTTCAGGTTGGGATCCCTAATCAATCATATTAATACTAATACCCTGCTTACAGAAGTTAAGTTTCGGATTGGGATTCCCTAATCATACTCATATTAATACCCTGCTTACAGAAGTTTTGTTTCTTGCACAGAATGAGTTCTACTTGACTTGTGACATCTTTTCAGGCCTAAGTTTTGTTCAGAGTTTGGCATAAGGTGCGTAATTAGTAAGTGTCCTTTAGCAATAGAGTGGCCCTGCCACAGCCAGCTGTTTGCACAGTCCATTTGCCACCACGGTAAAAGTGTAAACTGTGTGCCTTGACTCTTAAGTCAATTTCAAAAGTTATTGACGACCCAAAAGTTAAAGGGGAAGAAACAAAGTTCTGTCTCTCCATTACAGTTTTCTAATGCACTTACCTGTTACTGGTGAGTTCTTAGCTTTTTATCTGTTCTATTCCTTTATCCCGTAAGTATTTATATAAGCAAGACATCCTGTCGCTGCTAGAAAACTTACACCCTATGCTTTGTGGCTCATCAATGGAGATGAGTAGGTGAGTGAAGGCACGACTCACATATTTAAAGAAAATCAGCATATCTGAATTTGAGGTGATTTTTGAGTGTGAAAATTTTACATTATATTTTAAAATTCATTATTGTTTCCGAGCTGCTCCTTGTTATTTCCCCTCCTGACACCACATTTTTAAACAGCTTATCTGTCCAGTACTTTCACTGTCAAATTATTTCCTCATTGGTATTTATCAACAAGACAAATAATGGTCTATCATACTGCACAGAGTTGATGTATTGCCAACAAGAAAAATTAACAGATAAAAAGAATTAACATCATATTTTTCTTCAGTTGTGCATCAGTTTCTGAGACAATTATGAGTATTTCAAAATGCTAAAAATCTCTATTACTGACTCAACAACTTCCATTGGTCTATTCTAGTTTCCACATTGATTGACACTAGTCTAATGGGTTTTGTTTGTTTGTTTGTTTGCTTGTCTTGCTGTTGCGCTCCTCAGCCTCTTTCTTTACATCTATCTTGAGTGCTTCCTGAACAGACCATGTCCCTAGAGGGTAGGAATGAAATTGGAAAAAGAAGCAAACATCTAGCCATTCATAATGACTCAAGGTGCTTTTCTACTCAACCCAAGAGGCTGCCTAACATGCATGAAGTGTAGGTGATCTTTGATGACCTTTGTCATTAATGCGCTCCAGTGGCTGTTAGCTGGATAGCTTTGGGTCAGGGACATACAGAGGAACATGATAAACATAGCTGAACTAGATTCAGATGTTCCTGGATAGAACTCTGCCCAAAGGGTTGAAGTGACCTTCCAGAGCCGTTGCTCTCCCCCACATCCTCCCCTTCACATGCCAATCAAACCTTCAGTCTTATTACTGAGGTGAAATAAAATGATAAATTGTGCTAGTTTAAAACCAGATGTATAGGGGATACAAGACAGGTATAAAACTTACCGTAGCACTGTTGATAAAAATTCAGCTTCCCCAGGGAGAGAAAATACTTAAGATTATGTGTAATACAAGGATATTGTGCATGTGGGCAGTGATTAAATAAGGAGAGAATTCACAAAAGACCTCCATCAGTTTATTTCCTTATGCTTGACCTTCTTTTAGAGTTCTTTTCAAAAAAAATCTTATTGATGAGCATGTAATAATAGCTGTCCACATTTCTGAGAAGAGTGTAGTGTCTTAGTACATATGTATAGTATGAACCAAGCCAGGATAATTTAGATTTTTTTCTATCTCCTTGTCATCTCTGTGCTCAGAGAGCCAGCCTGCCCTTTATAAAACATAGCGCGGGTTAGTATGAACTGTAGCTTCTGACCACGGACTAGAAGACTGGGATGAAACTCTCCTGCTAGCTCTTTTACCCATTCTGTGTCCTTCTTGCCCTCAGTCTTCATGTGCACTCCCATTTGGTATCTCACTTATATTTAATGTTCCTCTTTCTCTTTTTAATAACTTTATATAACATGATCAAACTGAAGCGAAGTATCGGTATTATTCATAGGAGTTCCCCGTTTGGTTGAGGTTACTAATGGCTTCATTTGTTTGTATTCTTTCCTTGCTATACTTAAGGTATTTTGCAATCAACTTGCTTTTTTAATGAAGAAAACCTTTTTAAGAAAAATTCGTAAACAATAAAAGTTGTAAATATATGTCTTCTGGCCTTGACAAGGTAGACTTGGTTTTATATATTTGGGATGGCCTAGCTGGCTCAGGACCTGATTACAAAATAATATGTGGGTTTTCTTCACCTGAGAAGTTATATAATACTACTCAATGAGCCATGGCAGGTTAGATCATAATATCCTAAAGCAAGGAAACTGCAGCTAACATATTTCATTTTGTGTTAGGTCTCAAACTCAGGACAAATGGCTGAGGTGCCTATTTGCCATACCAAAGGGGATCTGGCCCTCTGCCAGGTTCCCCCAACATCCCTCAGTCTTTACCTCTTACAGGGCCCTTCTGTCTGGCGTGCCCCACAACTCACTCTCCAGCCCAGGTATTGGGGCCGGGCTGCTCTTCCTCCAACTGCCCAACTGCCCTTCCCTATATAAGCCAACTGGTTTGGTTACCTGGTCTTTTTGTGTATTCTCCTGACCAGTCTCTTGGTTGGCAGCTGCTCTCCCCTCTCCACTGCCCGACCTTGCCTCACATGGCTTGGGGTCATGTCCACTCTGGATTCTCCCAGATGTCCCTGCCTCTAGTTACGCTCTCTGTTTTGTCTACAGTAAACCTTCTCTTCTACCATACCTAGGAACAGTCATGTCCTTTCAGTCTTTATGTCTTGTTTTCACTCATCTTGTTTGCTAAGTATTAAATGGCTATCAAACAGCATGAATCAAACTATCACTAAGTTTGGATATAAAAGACCATCAGGCCACTCCCTCCGTTAAGCATTTTATAATGAAGCTGCAGCCTGAGGACACATGATAGCTGATAAGTTCATTATCAGTTATCAGTGATATGGCTTTAAAGCACTCTGCATTGTGCAGTGCCTGTCATACAGAGACCCCATGGAATGGAGGATGGGAAGAGAAAGCAGGGGATGGAGAGTGGACATAGGGGTGAGCAGAAAGGCAGGTGGGTTCACAAGTCATGGGACTGCAAAGAAGACTGCTGGACAACATTGGTTGGATGTCAGTGAAACTCTTGACTTTTTATTGATCCCAGAACACTAGATGTTTGGGAGTGCAAAGAATAGACAGAATCTGTTCTGTGCAGAAGAGGAATAAGGAAAGTTAGATCAACGGCTTTATATAGGTAAAGTCAGTAAAGTTTTCACCAAACACTGGAACAGAGAGGAATAAGTGGAGCAAAGTGAGGAGGTTGCTTTTCAAATTTGTACAACATGGTATCCTAAAGAACTATGAATTTAAGCAATACATAGACATGGGCAGATATGGGAAATTTTTCATAAAATATATAATGCAATAATAAAAATATTAGGAAAAATCAAAAGTTTAACTTTCTGTTGATGATAGAGATATGGCTGTGGTTTAAATTAAAATGGAGATTTTACATATTCTACAGGGATTTAAAAGTATTTTTAGAATGAACTGAACGTGTAGTTGCACCATCAGTAAAGTAATTCTGTATTTAACTGACATTTCGGAGACAGTTACAGCAAATTCATCTCTAGTCATCTTAGATCAGATCATATTCTAATTGAAAACTAATGGATTCTAAGACAAGAAGCTGGTATAAAAGTCTAAAAACCTCCAAATATTATATGTATATAATTTACTGAATTTTATATGCTAAAAGAAAGGTAATGATTTATGCCTTTGAAGGCATTTATCCTAATTACTAGATATGTCAGAAAGTTGATATTTCTTACCTGTGAATTCTATATACACTGAGAAATTATACGCTATCATTTTCTTTAAATCTATTAGTAATTTTATCTCATAAAATCAATGATGTCCTTATTTTTAATTCAAATGGTTTAATACAAATGGGTCTTGGATCCAAATAGTATGTGTTAGAATCCAGCTTAGACACTGGGTCACTGATCAGTTTGGAGAAGCATCTCTCTGAATCTTAGTTTCTTCATCCATGAGAGATGACAGTAATCAGACTAGCATCTTTGGATTGTCAGAAGGACTAATATAAAATGTAGACTAGAGTCTAACATGTAGGAACAATTCATTCATGATCATCATATTGCTAGTAATATTGCAGAATCAGTGAATGAGGCACACTGATCTTCTTGTCTTACTATGATCATCTGTTTTGCTTCTCAAGTCTTGCTAGACAGATGATCAGGATCGCCTAGGTTATGGCTAGGGTCTCTGTTGAATGGCAGTGTGAGTCAGTGTGGGTAGCAAAGGTAGATCCAGCCACAATAAAACTGACCTACCTCTTGCCTTCCACAGTGAGCCATCTCTATGGATTTGGACTGATGGATGCCGAAGCCATGGTGATGGAGGCAGAGAAGTGGACAACTGTTCCTCAGCAGCACGTGTGTGTGGAAAGCACGGACCGACAAATCAAGTAATGCTTGCTGCCTTAGCCACAACCTGACAGGCTCCAAAATGAGGCCCGTGCAAGTGCTGTAAAACATGGAAGTTAGATATATCTCTCTGCAGCTTCTTTCTAGTATTGTTATAAACTTGAAATAGAATGTTATAACCAAAGATCCTTCTAAGGGAAGCATCCCTTCCAAGGGAAGCCCTGTACTCATGGGCTAGTCTCCATTTCCTACTTGTCAATGTCCATGCTTGTTGAAGCAAGAATTCTCCAGATCTTTACGTTCCTTGAATTTAACCACATACTATGTAGGTCTCCAAAGAGTATGGCAAACTAGATAGCAAGTGCAGTCGCCGATCCCTGAGAGTCATGGGCCTGTTCCCCAGTGTTAGCCGCACACACTCAGAGGCTGCATGTGCAGTGTTTGCCCAGCAGGATGTGAAGTGATTCCCCAGTGCTTGACCCAAAGGACAGCATTCATCTCGGGGGCATTGCTAGAGTTCTTAGCTTTCTTGTCAGAAACCTCTCTGTCTGGAAAACTTTGTGAATTGTATTTATGGTTTGTGATGAACGTAAAGCCTTATAATCCTGGAGGAAATGTGTTAGTAAGCAAAATGAAAATAGGATAAAGTTGTGGTTTTGTTTTGTTTTAAAATTTCCCCCATTTATCTCTTTCATGGAACAGAGTGTGAGAGCAAACAATAAAGGAGTGGGGAAGTTAGTCAGGATTTATTTACCTAGCACTTATTACAGCTAAAATGTCCTTGGCTCCCCATCTCCTCTCACTTGCATCTTTCCCTTTAAATGACCCAGTTATTTGAGTGTCTGGCACTGTTGTTTTCTAATATCCAGTGGGCAGCTGCGGCCTGCATCTTGTATTCTCCTTTCAAGCCCCGAGGCCCACTGATTTCAGCCATGTCTTTTGTTCAAACTCCATACTTTGTCTCTCTCCTGCCAGGACCATTCGCCCAAACAGTGCAGTGCGTTCCATCTACAAAGCCTCAGGCTGCTCGGATAATCCCAACCATCATGTCAATTACCTGGAGCACGTAGTTGTGCGTATTACCATCACACACCCACGGAGGGGAGACCTGGCCATCTACCTGACATCACCCTCAGGAACCAGATCCCAGCTTTTGGCCAACAGGTACAGTGAGGACCTCTCCCGACCAGGGTGGGAACCACAGCTGTACTTGCTATTCTTCAAGGTAGATAAAAAAACAAACAAACAAACAAAAAAAACCCAGCTTTTTCTTCCTATCCTGAGAACCAATTGAGTGGCCCTTGGATGCTGTACTTTCTTAGTATCTAAGTAGGGTGAGAAGCTGCTCAGCATCTGTAGACATGGGAGGGTGGTATTGTATAGTTGGGTACTAAGAGGTTACTGCAGAAAGCTTAAAGGACATTGTTCTTTATTTAAGAAGGAATTGCGGAGCACTCAGAGGAAAGAGACATGGGAAGGAGTGGGGACATAGACTCTGGGCTTCACGTTCATCCCATTCCTATGCTTGGACTTCCTATGTTCTTCTCCTAAACCAGGGGTGAAGGGGGTCCGCTGTGGGGCTGAGGACTTTAAAGGTGAATTGAGTTTTTGCCAGAACAGGTATGCAGGTGGAAAGGGATGTGAGGATTCAGCTGTGTCAGACCCTGAGGCACTCCCTCCTTACTCTCCCTCCCCCTGCCATACAAAAGGGCCTCAGCTGCTGCCCACAGGCTAAATTGCAATACCTGCTGCATCCCAACAGACAATGCATGATTAATGGAGGTCTCAATAGCTGTTACAAAGCCAGAGGAGACCTTGCTTGCTTTCCTTCCTTTCTTCCTTCCTTCCTTTCTTCTTTCTTCCTTTCTTCCTTCCTTCTTTCCTTCCTTCCTTCCTTCCTTCCTTCCTTCCTTCCTTCCTTCCTTCCTTCCTTCCTTCCTTCCTTCCTTCCTTTGAGTGTCT
>NC_034590.1:129614083-129615536 GCF_900095145.1 Mus pahari | reverse complement strand
CTCTCTCTCTCTCTCTCTCTCTCTCTCTCTCTCTCTCTCTCTCTCTCTCTCTCTCTCTCTCCTTTGTCATTATTCATCTGAGTTTAACTTGAGAGAATATCCTGGTGAAAAGCTTTGGTACTCAAAGTCAGACTTCACACCATGCATGCCTCTATGTCCTGAGTTCACCCCCTCCCTTGCAGAAAGCCGCCCGCTCTGCTGCTGCTGCTGCTGCTTGCTAGAAAAACTCAGTTCCCTCTTCTGGGTTTTAACTGCACTTTACCATCTATTATTGACATTGCACTAAAGAAATTCAGCAAGGAAACCCACCAGCTGATGGGCTATGGATGCCATCACAGGCATCTGGTGGCCTACAGGGTCACTGGCTTCAGGGCACACGTGTTTGTCCACAGCCCACATCTGCTTTGCTGTTTGCAAAGTGCTGAGAGCATGAATACCCAGAGCTTGTATCCTTGACCTGCACTTAAGTTTATCTCAGCCTCCCCCACTCAACTTTGCATCAGTGTCTTGACCTGAAGGGATTGATCGCTGCATTTCCTTCTGAGTCTGAAGATGTGTTCCATCAGAAAACAGTAGCAAGACTGAAGAGAGTTGGAAGCATAGAGAATTGCTGAAGATATGAGATGTAATAGTCTACAGCTCCCCCATAACATTCCTCTGAGTAGCTGTCCCTTTAAATGTCAAATAGTCACATAGCTGGACCTGGTCCCAAGGCCACAGACCCAGTACCTCTCCCATTCTTGTACTTGACAGAGGGAATATCCCTCCTACCTAGGAAGAAAGATGGTTTCTTCTGGCATTCTTTTCCTCTGACATGGTCCAAGGGCTCTATTTTATTACAGGAAGCCAGTCTTCGATATCTCTTAGTATCTGACTCAGTGGAAGGGAAACCTTGTGACTGCCAACATGGTCCTAAATCAACACTCAGTCCTGGCTTAGGAATCAAAGAGTTGAGAGGTGGGGACAGGACAATACACAAGACACAAAAAGGGGTGAAGAGGAATGAAGAAAAGCCCTGCTGTGTCCTGGTGTCTTTCATGCTGATCTCCAAGACAATTCTTTGACTTGAGGAACAGATGAATACAGCGGGATTTAGAAGGAGTCTGTGTTCCCAAGATTATTCCTAAGAGAGGGGAACAGTTGTTGTTCCCAACATTCAGCCTGGGTTTTGAAGAGTAAAGATTCTAAGCTGAGTATAGTGGTACCTGCCTGTAACACCAGCTCTAGTGAGGCAAGACCAGAGGATTGTGAGTTCAAAGCCAACCTGAGCTACACAGCACAAATCTGTCAAAGAAAGAAATAAGGAAGGAAAGAGGGAGGAAAGGAAGAAGAAAGGAAGGAAGGAAGGAAGGAAGGAAGGAAGGAAGGAATGAAGGAAGGAAGTAAGGAAGGAAGGAAGGGAGGGAGGAAGGGAGGGAGAAAACAACTCTGGTCCTAGCATGTTGATTTACTA
>NC_034590.1:129611017-129613981 GCF_900095145.1 Mus pahari | reverse complement strand
GAAAGAACGAGAGAAGGGGGAGGGAGAGAGGGGGAGGAAGGAAGGAAGGAAGGAAGGAAGGAAGGAAGGAAGGAAGGAAGGAAGGATAGAAGGGAGGGAGGAAGGGAGGAAGAAAAGAAGGAAGGAAGGGAGAGAAAAAGAAAGGAAGGAAGGAAGGAAGGAAGGAAGGAAGGAAGGAAGGAAGGAAGGAAGTATAGAAATTTCCAAAGAAGAGCAAAGATCACAGTTTAAAAAGAAGGAATTAAACTTCCAAAGCAAAGTTTCTCTGGAAAGGCAGTTAGAGTTCACATGTTCACCTCTGGTGGCAGAGGTGTTGTCTATCCTCACCCTGTCTGCATGCTTGCTAGCCTGGATGCCACTGTAGAAAACTCCCTGTGGGGCTGGTGAGATGGCTCAGTGGGTAAGAGCACCTGACTGCTCTTCCGAAGGTCCAGAGTTCAAATCCCAGCAACCACATGGTGGCTCATAACCATCCGTAAAGAGATCTGATGCCCTCTTCTGGAGTGTCTAAAGACAGCTACAGTGTACTTACATATAGTAAATAAATAAATAAATCTTTAAAAAAAGAAAGAAAGAAAGAAAGAAAGAAAGAAAGAAAGAAAGAAAGAAAGAAAGAAAGAAAGAAAAGAAAACTCCCTGTGGACTTTTTCAGTCTTGTTTGGTTTGGTTTGGTTTGGTTTGGTTTTTGAGACAGTGCCTCACTTTGCAGCCCTGGCTGACCTGGAAGTTGCTGTGTAGATTGGGCTGGCCTCGAACTCACAGATCGATCTGCCTCTGCTCCAGAGTAAAGGCATGAGCCATCATGAAAAGCTGCCCCGAGCCTTTGAAGCAGTCTGCCCACCGAGGTCTTAACAGGAGCAAAAGTTCTAGCCCTGCTCAGACCCGGGGCTCTCTCTGGGCTGTTGTCTTGTGTCACCTCTGCAGACTTTCATTTCCCTTGACATCTCTCGAAGGAATTTCTTTATAATTGTTTATTCGTTGACCACTGCAGTTCCTGAACAATCTGGTGCCTGCAAAGTGCTGTACATGACGGTTACGTCTGTGTGGGCCGTCTGGAGCCCCTCAGCGGGTCCCTGTCCCCACTGATGGGCAGCTCCTGTGGAGAACAGCTGTTGGGAAGAGAGTGGTTTAGCCAAGCTGGCTGCAGGTGCTAAGTGCTGGAGGGCACTCAGCAGCATTCAGAACTCCAGGCCAGTTTGAGCCTAGTGCCCCATTAGCCCAGAAAGCCAGCTTCCCTGGCAAGCCACTGCAGTGATTTAGTGGGTTAGAGCTACGGGTCACCAGAACTGTCCTGGGGTGAACAAATGACCCTTTCTTGTCCTATTTCTTCCTCCTCAGCCCTCCCTGCCTCTTGGCCAATATTCCCTGACTAGTCAAAAGCTGAACTGATTTCAAAGCACGTGGCTTACTCCAGGGAGAATCTGGAGGTCAGACAGGTCAGGGTGGGGAACCTGCTGGGTTTGGAGTCCTTTGAAAACTCTTAGAAGAGAGATCTCTCAAACACTGCACAAAGTTCCCAAACAAAACCTTGTCTCACTAAATTCTTCCATCAGCTACACTTGTTAGAATGATGAACAGCTCCTCTCCACACCTTGCCCCACCCCCACCTGGCTTCATTTTAGACTTCGCTTAATTGTCTCGGCTCTCTGTTCCAGTGTTTGGCCTCAGAATGAAAGCTGAAACTTGGCCTCCCGTCCTAAATTTGATTATGGAAACATATTTCTGCTTCTGATTATAGAGTCACTACTTGAGACTTCAAGTAGAGAGATGTTACACTTTGTAGTCTGAAAACAAAAAGACAATAATTGTGTAAAATGGAGTAATTATGCCTCAGTCACATTTATCACTGCTGTCCCTAAATGTTCAATGGGAAACTGTTGATACTGGTAGACGTCATGGAATATTAATGCATTCGTGTCTTGCAGTGAAAACACTCCCTTTGTAATGACCCTGCTGTGGTTACTAAGAAGAGGCCCTTAGGTTTACACACAACTGGTTTTCCCTTGGCTTTGCTAATGACTGTGTTTGAATCTAGAGAAGTAAATTTCTTCATGAAATAGGTGCATTTCTTCATGAAATAGGCGAAATACCGACCGCCTCCCACAAGCTTGGTGCAATTGAATAAGCCAATGCACAGTAAACCCTTACCCTGGGGCCTGGCATGTAAGCATTTAGCAAGTGGTGACCTGCTTACGCAGTGCCTCTCAAGACATTCAGTCAGGGGCTTTATCAAATCCAGATGCCTGAGCCCTGCTCACCAGTTCTTATTCCAAGGTTCTGGGCTGAGGTCTGAGAAGCCCCGTTTCTTGTAAGCTATCTGAGATTAGAGCTGCCGACCCAGAGACCACACCTCAACCTCAATTTAAAAGATCTCCCAGATTTTCTTGGTTTTGTGTTACAAAGTATCTTCTATATGTGGTATTGTCCCGGATGCTGTGCTAGTAACTTACAAAGATGTTTATAATACAAAACAGAGTCCTGCAGAAAAGCCATATGCTCCATAATGAGGGCAATCTTTTGCAAGAGGATTACAAAACCAGATGGGTTTGGCAGTTAATGAGAGACTCCATAACTTGCTTGTTGAAACTTTACATTTAAGGGATAAAATTTTCTTTTAGATAGTCTAAACCTCTCTAGCACCAATACCAAAACATGTCTTTTTAAAAGAATGTTTTTAAATTATTTTTTGTGTGTACGTGTCCATGCGCACATGAATGTAGGTGTACATAGGAGTCAGAGGTTTTGGATTCCTTGGAACTCAAGTTAAAAGTGGCTGTAAGCTTCCCAGGGTGGGTGCTGGCACCTAACTCAGGTCCTCTGGGGGAGTGGAGGTGAAGTGCTCTTAAGCACCAAACCAGCTCTCCAGCCCCCAAAGCATTTACGCAGTCTAAGTAAGAAAAAGAAGGAACCACAGGGCATGGTGGCGCACGCCTTTAATCCCAGCACTCGGGAGGCAGAGGCAGG